>NC_056746.1:405382695-405482444 GCF_019279795.1 Protopterus annectens
CAACAGACATATATGTGTACAGCTACTGGTGGTTGTATTGCCCTGACACTGATGTGGGTGCTGGAGTAGGCATGATTATCAGGTATTGATCAGAGAAATGCAAAAACCACACGATACACTTAAAGAACTAAAAAAAAACAAAAAAAGCTAGGACCTCTAAGAAAATACACTTTATTCTTACTCTCTGATGTCTCAGCAAAAAATGCCCTCTTGGTGTACATACTTGAGAAAGCTAAAACACATGTATTACATACACTTATTATCAACACCATCAAACAATCAATTAATCAAATTATTAAAAAATTAAAAAAAAAACAAGTTCTTTAAAGTAACACTTGCCAATTAAAATCCACATTAATTCCCCTAGGAACCAATGTATCAAACTTCAGTATATAAATATATATATAAATGAATGAATGTTGATTTTAATTGGCAAGTGTTTCTTTAAAGTACTTGTTTTGTGTGTTTTAGCTTTCTCAAGCATGTACTCCAATAAGGCATTTTTGCCAAGACATCAGAGAGTAAGAATAAAATCTATTTTCATAGAAGTCCTGGCTTTTTGTTGGTTTTTAGTTTTTTAATTAATCAGAGAAGTGTCCACATGTGTTATGAGCCTCTGTCCATGCCTACCACTACCAGCTATATCAACACCTATATACAGTGGTTATCACAAGTGCACACACCCCTGTTGGAATGCCAGGTTTGTGTGCTGTATGACAATCAGAGCACAGAAAATCATTTCATAATGTTTCTGATCTTAAATGTGACCCCTAACCTGTTCAATTCCATTGCAATTCAATCAAAGGTGTTTCTAGGAAGGTGAGCAACTATTGCCAAGTGAAGATATGTCATGATGTTAGAGTCCAGACCAAGACAGATGAATGCTGCAACCATCTCAAGAGGTGCATTCACAAGTTTGATGGTGTGCACACTCATTCAACTGGCTTATTGTACTGAGTATTATTTCCATATGTTTTCACAGACCAGATTGTTATGTTTTCAATTGAATTGTACAGGCTATAGGTCACACTACAGGTGGGAAATGTTATGAGATGAGTTATTGTGGTGTCATGTTCCAATTGCACATATACCAGGCAGTGTATCAAGGGTGTGTAGCCTTTATATCCACTGTAGCTATATGGACACAGCAGTACATACCCTGTATATCCAGCCCACACCAAGGTAGAAAAATCCCCTTTGGTGGACAGCAGCAATACACAAATCACATAATAGGTTGCTACATTGGCTATACAGGGACACATAGGTTCAGGCAACAACTTTGAAGCAAGTCCACCTATATCTAAGCAAGCAGCTAAATTCACAGGTAATGTCCTGTAAGGCTGACTATGACTATGAATCAGACATATCCACACCACCAAGGACAATTGCAACTGTGTCTCCACATATGTTGTAAGTGTCAGATGAAACAACACAATTCACCCTGTACTGGGGGTAAAGAACACCTCATACACACGTGCTGTGGATGTAGGCAACCTGCATCACACAGGTTAGGTGGGAACATCACCACCCTGTCCACCCCAGTCCTACATGGAGATATGCACATCAACCACACTCCTCCCCACAGCAATGGTGAGCATGTACATATTGCCTACTGATGGCAACTGATGGCAACAACAGAGCATATCACCATGGGGCATAATAACATCAGTGTCTGCCTCCTACAAAAACTCAGGCATGTGCTCAGAGCTCCATCACACACCACAGTCAAACACAGACCTGCCACCATACACAGACCAACCACATCGAAGATGACCACTGTCAACCCTCTACACAGAAATTAATGGAGGATAGAGGATTATGCAATCAAGTGTCCAACATTGGGGGGAATATGATAGCTCAGGGACAGGTGTGTAATGCAAGCTGCTATAGCCAAGATAGTTTGGAGATTTCCGGGGTAGTCTGGATTATTTGTACGTAATATACACTGTTTATGTGATTTTGACAACTATATGAGGTCATGTGACCATTTCCTGTTCATGTCTTCCAGGTAACATGCAGAGTGCATGCCTACCAGCATTCTCTGTTGGAGAAACAGGCATCATCATCTAATATGTGATTGGACATTATGCCCTGTCATGTGGATGGAGAGCAGAAGATGTGTGGGAGAGGACTGCCCTGTGGAGCAGTGTGGTCCACAGGGTAAATGATGCCGGCCTGCACAGCAGAACTTGCGTGCATGTGGAGCATCGGGCCAGTGACCTCAAATGCCATGCCCATCAATGGGCTGCTGCTCTAGAGAGGGATGGGCTAGGCACAGGTGCGGGTCCAGCCATCCAGCCCCCACTGACACACACCGAGGAGCTCCTCAACACACTTGGGCCACATGCCAAATGCACAAGCCATGACTCTGAGGGAAGCATTGTGGTGGTGGGTTGCACTCACACACTGGATGAGGACCGTGCAGGGCCCAGTGGGGATTAGTACACTAATGTATCAGACATACAGGTATCTGTATTGTGTCTGCATGCATGTGTCAGGTCTGATTGCATTGTGGATGAGGTTTTCTAATGCACAAAGGTGCACATCTATGGTGAGGGTAGAATATTGTGTATTATTGCAGTTAGTACTGTAGATGTGCAGACATACTGCATCCACCCTATATCAAGGCCACATGTGCGTCTGCTGACAATAATCCCCCTCTCACAACTATGTAGGACCTTCTGGTCTACATATGGGACAGCAGCATGAAGCTGGTGGGTATTAAAGTTTTCTGTTGTTGCCTAGCAATACCCCAGGCATGTGAAGCACATGCAATTTACCATGCACACAGCCATCAGTAATAGCTATATTGCTTTATGTAATAGCTATATTGGTTGTTGTGCATGTTCACTTGTACTGGGGTTAACTGTATTGCATCACAGTGGTCACCACTGGAACCTATCTGATATGAATTCAGCATTCCTGTAGCATACCTCACAACTTGTCAGTGCCAAGACTTCTGGACAGAGGCAACCAAATTGTGCTGGACAAACATCCTAAGGTAAGGTCATGCGTGACACATTACTGGTATACAGTGGATATAAATTGTGTACACACCCCTCGTAAGATGCAAGGTGTTCCTGTTGCATGCTAATTAGGACCACAGTATGACAGTCCACACCTCTTCCAGCCTTTAATGTGACCCATAACAGGTACAGTTCACTTGTAAAACCAAGCATCTGCATTCATGTATTGCACCAAAAGGCAGGCCACCTGTGAGGGCAAAAGACGTACTATCAGCATGATGTTTCACACAGGTAGGATATCTCATGCTGCCATATGTGTCAGTACACTCACTGTGGCCTATTTGGCTATAATATCACATGCATGGGCATTGTTAAGGCACACAGACCACTTCCAACCACATATAGGTTTCACACATATTGATATTCAAGACACATCTGTACAGAGGACTGTACAATGGTTTAACCTGCTGCATGTGAGGCAGATGCTGTCACCCCACTATATAAAGTAATGGCAGTGGGAGGTGGTCACCAGCCGTGTATGGTATACACATCAAAATGGTATAAGCCACATCTGATACGATCCTCACATACACACATACAGTTGCCAGTATTAGAAGTCCTGCCTATCTAGGTATTCTTACTATAGTGCTATGCAGATATCAGATGCACCACAGAGCTTATGCAATTCCACCTTTTCCAAAGGTACTTCTAAGGTGGATGACATCAACAGGTCTACTAAATTGGAGTGAAGGGAAGTGTAAAGGGTAGTACACAGGTCAAAAATGTTATGAGCCAGACAGTACATGAATCACACACACTTGCCAGCATCATGATTAGAACTCCTGCCTATCTAGGTATTCCTACTATAGTACTACACAGTTATGAGATGCGCCACAGAGCTTATAGATTTCCAACTCAACCAAAAGTACTTCTGAGGTGGATGACATCAACAGGTCTAATAAATTAGAGTGAAGGGAAGTGTGAAAGGTAGTACACAGGTCAAAAATGGTATGAGCCAGGTAGTACATGATTCACACACACACACACACACACACACACACACACACACACACACACACACACACACACACACACACACACACACACACACATCTACCAGTAGTGGGATTAGAACTCTTACTTGTCTAGGTATGTCTACTATAGTGTTATGCGGTTATTGCACTCGCTACACAGCTTACTGCATTTTCACATGACCAAAGCTGTTGATAACTGCATAGCTGTGGTAAAGTATTACAGGTGGCAGACAGTCTGCCTTCTGTTCCATACATGCATCATGCTAGGCCTTTCTGTCTTGCACTTCAACTAGCATTATGGCTTGGCACTTCACCAGGTTATTGTATCATGAAGTGTGGCACACCTGTGAGCCTTCAGCAATACTCATTCATCACAGATGTTGCCCTAGTACTTACTAGTTATGTCCACCCCTCCTATCATGTTTGTAGGGTGGTTATGTGTGCTTTCACCAATTGACATGGTGCACATGTCCATTCTGAGGCACTGTTGCAACTGCCGCATGTACATAGACAACCCTCCCCTCTAAACTCCAAACACTCAGACCTGTGAGGGTTACCCATATATCACCCAATGTGGACATATGCACTCTCTAGCAAAGAATGGACTAGCAGGTCAAGAGGCTAAGATCAACACCTGCACCACACCATGTGGAACACGTAGCTCACCATGACACCTACTTTAACAGCCATAACATACAGTGAAAAGCCACACACCCACCTTCCCAGAGGCACTCAATGGATATCTACCCAAATAGCACAAACCAGCAAGGCAGACACCCACTCAGACACTGCGACATGGCACATGCCAAGGGACACATATTTAACCTACACAGTATGCCCACAACCTAAGCCCCTAAGGCTAACCACCTTGCACAAAACAGTGATCATGTGTAACTTAATACTGAAGCACACACATCCCACTCACTAGGTTTAATATGGAGCAGGTAACAGCCAAATATGAATCACATGAAAGAATCTAACAGATGACACAGCCAGTCATGTCACTCTACAACAACAAGTATCACTCCGTATCCATGTTGGGGTGAATGAATTGGGACACACCTCCCTGGACTACATGACAGGAGACATGGTTGAACTCTCTGATTATGTGGTTCAGGAAGGTGTGACAGAAGCTGCGGTACTATCAACAGATGGTTGACTGCAACATTCGCTTACATGTTATGTGTCATTCTCAATGGATCCAGGACCTCTCTGCCTAGGATGGCATGATTGCCGGAACCCAATGACTTGCCACGGATGTCTTACATCTGTCACCACTGGGTTCCCAGGTACTGGCTACATGTCTTGCCACCCCTATGGTGCCTTATAAGGCAGTGTTCCTAATGTTATTACCACCATAACAGCTACACATGTATGCAATATGAGGGTCATGCTGCTCAACAGTGAACATCTAACTATCAGGATGCAGTCACTCATACCAGTTGTTGGAGTGGAGGACACATGTCTGCTATAATAGAGAGGTGGTTCACAGCAGCAGACAGCAGACCTGCAGTATCAGGCTATGACACATTCCACAGCTCTCAGCCCCCAAACATGGACCACACCACACCTCCACAGGTGGTGTTTTCTCCATATTCATTATGGATAGGAACACCTCCAGACTAGCATCCCATCATAATGCATTGAATATGCTTCCAGTACATTTACCTTGGGATAATGGTGCTATCCAGACCATCGCCTGCTATGGGTCCTTGTCTATGTCCCTAGACTGTCAATGCACATTCCTCAATACCCTGCCATCTCTGATGGTCCAATGCAACACTGACATAGTATGAGTCTTTACCTACCCCTCCATCACCTGGGATCCATCATTTCCATTGCCCTAGACCAGCTCATACTGACCCCTGTTAGAGGATGCAACAACCTTGACCTGTGTTGACCACTTAAATATGGGACCATTGCTCATCTACAGATGTCAATCCCTGCATGGTGAGAATAACACAAGCTGTAATCAACATGGAATTCAACATGTCAGCCACATGCCCCTCAAAGATAACCACCTGGCAAAATCTCTCCAAAGCTGACTTTGCAGCCATGAAAACAGGAGTAGATGTCTTCACTGCACCCATGGCAATGGGATGTAGCTGCATGACTGTGGAATCATACACATAGGGACTCTACAAACATGTACATGAATGCATGGTACTAGCCAGAGCCAACAGATCCCAGACACTGACCTCCAAACACTGGGAGACAATGTGATGGGCCTCTGCCATTACTGAAGTGTACATCAGAAGTATGACACTGTTGCAGGGAAAGGTGGTATCCCATGACTATTGAACTCAATTATTAGCCTCAAACACAACTGTGGATCCCTCATGGAGTCCCTGATAGGCATCTACAGCAGCAGAGATGCAGCGGACACTGATGACAGTCACAACAGCCTTGATAGTTACATCAAAAACCTCCATAGCAGGATGGGGGCGGAGCCTAATGCCTAACTGAAAGCAGCAAATTTTTGAGCTCCACATATTCATACTAGAAATAACAGGAAAATCTTATTATTATTAAATGATTTTTGATAAATCTTATATGAGAAACTATTAACAATAGAACCACCAATTTTGAAGAAGAAAATCTGAAATTTTCCTGTCAAAAAAACCTGAAGACTAACTAAGCTGTCTAGTAATGAGCAACTCCAAGAACTCTCACTCAGACTCTACTCTGAAAAGAGAAATCCAACTGATATCAGCTACCTTTCAAGATTTATCTCTGAAGATGGACAGATTTACTGAAAACCTAGAAAACCTTAAAGAAAATTGCCAAAAGCAAACTGAAGTCTTTAAGGAAATTCTACAGCAGCAGCAACTAAAAATATCAGACATCGAAACATCTCTAAATGATATTGACAGAAGGCTAAAAGAAGAAGAACTTCATAGTGAATTTCTATTACAACAGAATACCTGGCTAATAAACAAAATAGATGATATGGAGAATAGGGAAAGAAGAACAAACAAGAATTTTTGGAGTCCCAGAGAAGACCGAAGGAGAGGACATCATTTAATTCTTGAATTCCTGGTTACCTGAAATCTTAGGGCTGAAAGAAGGCTTATCTTATGGAATCGAAAGAGCACACAGAGCCATCGGAAAACCACTTCCTATTTCATCTAAGTCATCTCCAAGATCTATAGTGGTTAAATTTCTGTCTTTTATGGACAAAGAACTGAGTTTGAGATCTGCATGGAGGAAAAGTCCAGTTATTTACAAGCAATCCCAAATAAGATTTGATAATGACTTTTCATCAAGAGTCTTGGAACAAAGAAAGAAAACATGGCCCTCAGTGAAATTCTTAAAACAAAATAAAATAAAGGCACAACTTGCATACCCTGCCAAAATCAGAATTCAACATAATAATGACATGAGAACTTTCAATAACATCGAAGAAGCCACTTCCTTCATTAAAAACAATAATATAATCTCACTACCAGAAGAAATGGATTGGTCAAATTCAACCTCCTTAAAGAGAACCTCGGGAAAAAATACTTGGACTGATGTGAGGAAAAAAAACCAAAAGACTGATATTAAGAACATTGATGATACAATTTCTCTCAAAGCATTAACCAAGGTATAATTCTTATATATAGCCTTAATTTCATTACACTTCAGACACATAGATAGTTTTCTCCTTTTTTTTCTTTCTTTTAGAAAGTATCACAATCCGTATGTTAACATAATAATATATTAGAGGACTGGATGGAATTTTTGGTGCTTGAGTTGTACAGTTTTATGTAATTGAAAAGTTTTTTTTTTCTTGCTTCCTCTAGTTAAATTCTCACTCATAAGAGCATTAGCATTTAAATGAAAGGCCAGTATCATTATAAAGTTATTAACATTATGATTAACAGTTACTGTGGTAAAATTTTAATAATTTAAATCCAACTCTTTATAGAGTGTCTTAAAAGAACATTTCTTGAACTTTTATACATGAATATGAGAAAACGTTGAAAAGAGGAGGAGGGAAGAGAAGGGGAAAGAAAAAAAGGTAAAAAATTGCCTACTAGCGGTTCAAAATTCTAAAGAACCGTTGGTGGCCAAAACTGTTTTAAAATATACTCTCGAGCTCTCTAGTCATGTTATTTCTTACATATCTTCACTAAAATTGTCCAGCATTCCATTTGTAATATAAGAAACATACTAGTATGCTGAGTTTCGTAGAACACTTCATTAGTTTGCGAGTGGTGTGCTTTGGTGGCCAAAACTGTTTTAAAATATACTCTCGAGCTCTCTAGTCATGTCATTTCTTACATATCTTCACTAAAATTGTCCAGCATTCCATTTGTAATATAAGAAACATGCTAGTATGCTGAGTTTCGTAGAACACTTCATTAGTTTGCGAGTGGTGTGCTTTGCGCACTCCCGCAGAGATTTTCTTGGCAGTTAAAACATAAAAAGAAAAAGCGAACAGCGATCTGAGTTGCAGCCCCTTTATGGATTAACCTGTACTGCAGAATTAGAGTCTCTAAAAAGTAGAATAAAAATAGAGTAGATGTTAGTAAAAAGTGAACAGGAAAATGTGTTATGCATAACAAAAAGAATACGCTACACATGTTTCAAAAAAAGTCATTTAATTACTGTCTTCTTGTTGAAAACACCACATATCTGATACCTGATTTCACACATGGACAATTTAATTTCTTTTACAATTCAATAATCTAGAGTAAGCTAGTTGGTGAGAGCTCTTTTGCTTATGACAGTTAGTGCTAATTTAAGTAAAGACTAAATCTACTTACGTTTGAAACTTATTCTACATGTATTTAGTAAATAACATTAGTATTGTGTACTCAACAAGCATTAGCCTGTGGTACTGTATAATTGACAAGCATTAACCTGTAGTAATGTGGAACTGATATCGGTGTTTTGATTTTGGTGAAGTTTCACCTTCATTGGCTTTACAACTGGACCAGTAAAAGAGCAGCAATATAAAGCAGAATAAACATAATATAAAGCTAAAATTAGAATATCCTGCCAAGTGTGAAGCAATTGAGAAATATGTAAATTTATGTAACATCATTTGCTATATGCATTCTCTGCAGTCATAGTGCTGTGCTGACATCTGTGTACAAAATGTATTTTTTTTTTTTTTTGCAGAATAAAGCACAATCTGCTGTATTTGTTCACCACTATAACAGATTCTAGGTACACCAGTATACCATAAATATTCACAGTGGTTCCTAATAGTACAGAAATATCAACAGTATACCATTCTTTACACTCCAGAACCTAGAAAAAAAAAAAGGAAAATATTGTAGGGATAAATGTAATTTATGAGCATATTATACATCTTTGGGAAACAGCATGATACATTTATGAACTATTGTTACAATATTCTTGAGAAATGTTTATATAAACTGCACACTATGTATGTGTTTGGGTCTGTCTTCATTTGTTGAGCTTGTGTTTTGCTGAGTGTTGGATGGCTGGGATTGACTTGTTGAGCGTACGAGATTTGGTTTCCATTTAAATGAAACAGTTACTGTGATACGTGTGGTGTGAGAAGTTAAGGCGCAAGTATATAGTATTAACATACATTCTCGCACACCATACTTGTTCTAAGTGAGAGCAGATTTCATGGTAGGTATAGAAATAACCAGGATATAGACAACTATTTACACAGCACTTATAGATTTAATTGGAGACTACACTTCAGTAAAGATCAGAAAATCTATCCTTGTTTCACTGTAAGGCAATTTTGGAGTTGGTATATATAATTGCAATAGTTTTTCTACAAAATACTAGAGAATGTCAGTAGCTTTAAAATAGTAGGTCTATTAGTGTTTAGTAGTTTAACGTGTTTGGGTTTTGAGGTGCTGTTATCCTTGGCAAAATGTTCTTGGCTGTTTGGCATTCGGTGGGGCATGGGTTCGATGGATGAAGTGAGACCCATGTATTCATAGATAAATAATAGGCCAACATTTCATGGGAACATCTTAAGCCTAGTGGTATTATCTCATTAGGTATATAATTTAGTCTTATGATTATGATTTTTATTATACGTTTATTATACATAATATTATTGTATTATTATTTATAAATAAATACTTAAATAAACAAATATTCCTATATTTCCCATTTATGTATGAAGGTTTTTTTGGATCATATCATTAAGTATTGAAATAGGAACCTTACTGCAGGATCAGACACTGAAGTGATATCTTTGTTCACTAGTAGAACAAGAGATAGCTCCAGAGAAATTTTCCTTTTTTCATCTTTATTGATTCAAGTTAGACTGGAATAGAGTCAGGGATGGGCTTTGCTTTACCAGGACGGGAAGTCTATTCCAGAGTAATGGTATTCTCTGTGACATGTACATATTATCCCAAACCATTAACTGTGTACTGTGTAATCAACAAGTATTGGACAAACTTTAGACCTGATACTGTGTACTCAACAATTACTAGTCTGAAATATTATGTATTCTCACTACACTGCCAAAAAAATTTCATAAATAATAAAATTAAATTACATGGGTATTCCCCATTAATTGCTGTATGATTTAGTGATAGGAGTTAAAGAATATTCATTCACAATATTCATTCATCTTTCGATGGCCCACTTAATCCCCTAATAAGGTTAGTGAGTAGAAATCCCCCAGAAAAACAGACAGAGGAAATAACAAGGTACCAATCCTTTCAAGAACGTTCACACAAAATCGCTATTATATAGCACACACTTATAGGTAACCCAATGGACCCTAATAAGAAATGGGATTACTCAGTATGTATGTGTGTATGTATATATATGTATGTATATGTGTATATATATGCATATGTACACAGAGAGGATGTACAGAATTTACTCAGAATAGGAACCAAGAAAGAACTAAAATAGAGGACTAAATACTATAAGACAGTAATACTAACTGCTGCATTAATAACCTGTTCTAAACATGAAGTATAAATAGAATAAATGCAAACAAAATACAAATATATATATTATTATACATTTTATCTCTGGAAGGGGAAGGTCACCTGACATACTTCATAAAATATAGTCACATTTATGGAGGGCGTGTAGTTTAAAAAAATAATATAAAGCAGAAGTATTTACAACAGATGGAAAAGGCATCTAAATAGAATATTTTTATAAATAAATTGCACACTGGAGTGGCACATAGATGAAAAATTGGAATACAATTTATTAAAAATTCTTAAAAGAAACATCTCAGTTTTATTTTTTTGAATTTAACTGTTAGAATTTCATAACTAGCATATTCATCCCATCTGCATTTATAATAATCTAGATCAAACGATATATGTGTTTCACTTAAGTTTACTTCCCTGCATACTGCATACTTGATAGGGGAAATATTAATTGTCCTTGAGATGCTAAACATTAACAGTTTACTTCCTGCTAAACGAGCATATCTATCGTTACCTCATGCTCTATAAAGTATTAAGCAGGTTGCACATAGGAAAACAAGAAACATAAGCCATACTTCTATAGAGTCATATAATACATAAAGTGTAAAAATTCTGGTAATGTACTCTGGGAAATGAACTGGGTATGTCACTAAAAATAAAAATAAAAATGAGAAGATTAAGTGAGAGTAAGTTTTTATGTATTATATTCTTTGGCACGTCTAAATATATTAACCCCACAGTGAACTGATTCTGGAATAAAACAATACTTTTTTGCAGATGAGGTTTAATAGCCTCAAAGATGCTATTAATAGAAATATCTGACAATGCTAGACTTAAACTGTAGTTAGTGATATTAGGTCTCACAAGATATCACAAGAAAAGTATGACTTATTCTTATGTGATTAACATATTTAGTATGACTTAAACCTCTATTGTAAATAAAAACAACCATAAATATGCTCATTCCCATATTTTCTTCATTAAAAAAGTAATACTAACTCTAGTATTAGTATAACTTCAAGTAAAAGATTAATTACTTTGATGAGTTGAATTTCCAAGGAACATAGTATTAGTGCTTGATATACTCTTTTACCAAATATAAATATTTTAAGATATCTTCAGGATTTCAATAAATGGAGCTCAACCTTGAACATCTTTTTCCATGCGATTGATGACATTGAGGGAAAATCTGTTTGATCTTATTAGTTCAATCAGATTAGGAGTGCTGAGCACTTCATGTTTGTGGAATAAAGTAGTAAAGTTATTATTCATTCAAATAAAATATGTTGTTACAATATTTTTCATTTTTTATTTTTTTCAGTGGCCCAAATTGAAACATTTGTTAAACTATCAAAGAAAGAAATTTGTTCAATTCAAGTTACTTTTTAGAGAAGAGGAGGGAAAATTAATATATATGTTCTCACAAGTCTTCAGAAATAATAGAACTTTAACAATGTATCTTTCCAAAATCATAATATAATTACCTATAGAAATGACAGACATAACATTGTTGTCTTTAAATATCAATGGTTTAAATAATCCTATAAAAAGGTCAAATTTATTACGATATCTAAAATTACAAAAAACACAAGTTATATTTCTACAAGAATCTCACTTTAAAACTGATGACAGTTTTACTTGGATACCTAATAACTACTTAATTCTTTCTCACTCCTCATATAAAAAAAAAACTAGAGGAGTCTTAATTTTATGGAGGAAAAGTGTAGCTAATCCTCAGATTATTTACAACTATGAAGATAAAGAAGGATTACTATCAATTGTAATAATAAAATTTCAGAATAGAATTTGGACTCTGGTAAATGTATATTGGATTCCTGGAATAGGACTATCTACAGTTAAAAAGCAAATATAACTAATTAATAGGGTAAATAAAGATATCCTAATAATAGGAGGAGACTTTAACTGTATTCTAGATAACTCTGAGACAACTAATAAAAGGAATCTATGTCTCACTTCCACAGGAAAATACCTTAAGAAATGGACAGAAAACTTAAAATTAATTGATACATTTAATTTCAAAGAACCTAACTCATTATTATACTCACATAGTGATTACCGATTTAATACTAAAACAAGAATAGATACAATTTTTATATCTCCAGATTTAAATAGGAAGATAATAAAATTTTCTATCATTCCATGCCCACTCTCTGACCATAATGCCCTAATTCTTAAATTACAAATAGATTTTAAAAGACAAAATTTCGCTTCAAGAATACCAGCTTATATTGCTAAATTAAAACAATTTAAACCATGGCTAGAATCAGAAATTCAATACTTTTTAGAAACAAATTCCACTGATGATACAAATAATATAATAATATGGGATACTCTAAAGGCTTTCTTATATGGTAAAATTATATCTTGGTTCAAAAACAAAACAAAAGAATGGGAATCAGAATTGCACAGCATTCAAAAACAAATAACAGAAATTAATGCAAACACTTCTGATGTAAGGAATTCTCAGGTAAAAAAAAAAGAAATTGAAGAATTAAATAAAAAATACAATGAAATTCTAACCCATAAGACAAATTTGGCATTGGAAAAACTAAAATTTAGTTCACTCTCAACATCTCCAAAACACTTACATAACTTAGCAATGAGAATAAAAAGGCAAAATATAGAAAATAATATTACAAATATTGTACATGAAGGAAAAGGTAATAAAAAAGTGTCAGACATAAATGATATCCTAGAAG
The DNA here is from genome assembly GCF_019279795.1 of Protopterus annectens. Lineage (NCBI taxonomy): Eukaryota > Metazoa > Chordata > Ceratodontiformes > Protopteridae > Protopterus > Protopterus annectens. The sequence continues at coordinate 405,396,297 of NC_056746.1, forward strand.
CTTTTAAATTTCATTATACTAATCATTATGGAAACAATAAAAACAAAACTATTTTAATAGAATCAAAAATTAGCAATCCTATAATAAAAACTTACCTGAAAAATTAAAAATTGATATTGAAAAACACATTTCCCTCAAGGAAATAAGTGACAAAATCAAAGAGAGTAAAAACAATAAATCGCCAGGAATAGATGGAATAATAATGGAATTATACAAGATACTCCCAAATTCAGCAATCTCTTTACTTCATAAGACTCTAAATGAAATTCAAGCCCAAAACATAATTCCACCATCCTGGAGATATTCATTAATTACTCCAATAAAAAAAGAGAACAAGGATTCTTCCCATTGTAGCTCATACAGACCGATTTCCTTACTCAATAATGATTACAAAATATTTATGACTATATTAGTCAATAGAATTAAAAAATCCTTGACTCAAATCATAAATGAAGACCAAACAGGTTTCATCTATGGCAGGCATACTTATGACACTATACAAAGAATCCTAACCATTATTGAAATATTGAATAGAGATAATATAGAAGCTCTCATACTTACACTAGATATAGAAAAAGCATTTGATTCAGTGAATTGGGACTACTTATTTAGAATTTTAGAACTTTTTGAGTTTCCTTTAAATTTTATTAATTTGATAAAGAATATATATAAAGATAATTTGGCCTATGTAAAATTAGGTCCGTTCACATCAGAAGCTTTCAAAATAACTAAAGGCACTAAACAAGGTTGTCCTATGTCTCCCATTCTATTTGCCTTATCAATAGAACTATTTGCAACTACAATACGTAGAGACTCAAAAATTGAAGGATTAAATATTCACAATAAATTTAACTCTAAGGTTATGTTGTTTGCTGATGATATACTACTAACTTTATCACCAAATGAAGAATCTCTACAAGAATTAGAAATACAAGTGGAACATTTTTTTCTAATTTCTGGTCTTTGTTTTAATAAATCTAAATCTAAGCATATTCTACTAAACAGAAAGGGGGACTTTCACTTGAGTAAATACCATATACTTGGAGAAAAAGCCTCTTCATTAGAATATTTAGGAATTATTATATCTGATAAAATAGATACTACTCTGACTTTAAACTATAATAAAATTTTAAACTTAACATGAACACATATAGAAAACTGGAATAAATTAAATCTAAAATTTGAGGACAGATTACAGCTAATAAAAATGATATTACTACCACAAATAAATTATATAGCACTAGCAATACCTATAATTCCAAATAAAAAAAATCTAAAAGAAATTCATAAAAACTTATTATGTTTTCTATGGTATCCAAAAAAGAATAGAATTGCTTTTTCTCATCATATTAGACCATGGGAATTAGGAGGAATTAATTTACCAGACATAGAGACGTATATCAAAGCCTCCATTTTTAAACTAGTATTGAATTGGGTAAATCCAAATTTCTCTTCTGCTTGGAAAACCCTACATATGATTATTTTTTTAAATGAAAACAAAATATCAAAAAGTGCAACCCTGAATAATCACAAGAATATATTTTGGCATATATTATGTATTAATTTTCAAAATAATACAACAAAACCCACCAATGTAACATATTTAAATAATATTTATAATCTATTCAGATCCTTTATAAACTCAAATCCTGACATAAAAGTATGGTTTGAACTGTTATTACCATTTAATACATCAAAGAAATTTAAAAAGAAAATTCATGATAACACACTCATTAATTGGGAATCCAACAACCTCATATGCTGGATCCAATGTATAAATAACCTTAAAGTATTAAGTAATCAACAAGTTATAAATGAATTTGATATAACAAATGTAGACAGGATAAGATTTATGCAAAATTATTAATGATTCGTCCTTCAAAACTAAACCAAAATCCATAAACTATATTCAAGAATTGATTTATGATAAACATAACTGGCCAAATTCAACATCTAAATTATACAAAATTTTAATAGTTTACAAGACTAAAACAGATCAAAACACTTGGAATTTTATAACTAGGGGTTTATCAACAAATCTATCAAATGATTGTAAAAATAACCTATTATACTCCATTAAACTAACTTCTAATACCCAAACATGGAGAATCTTCACCTGGAAATTTTTACATAGAGCCTTTTATACCACAAACAAAATAGCTAAATTCAACTCTACACAAAATGTTATTTGTTGGAGATGTTCTTTTATTTGTGAAGCAGATTGGTTGCATATATTTTATGATTGCATTAAAACGTTTTGGGAGGAAATTGGCAATTTTCTTCAAGCCATTTATAATGATTCATTTGTCTTAACAAAATCCTTAATTTTTCTGAATGTAGATGAATTAGTAGTTATGAACAGAAGAGATCAATATCTTTTATGGACTAATCTGGTTGTAGCCAGAAAATGTATCACAATGAAATGGAAATCTACAACTCCTCCACATTTTGAAGACTTTATATTTCTTCTAAAGGAGACTGCACAAAAAGAGATAAAAGTCAAGGAAGAAAGAATTTTCCCCAGAAAATGGACAGATAACCCATGGAACAAAATACTTACACTCATAGAAACAACACAAATGGATACAATCTCCATCATATGAGTTTAAAGAGATATAGATTTTTGTGGACTTGTGAAAAAAAAATAATAATAATAATAAGAGATAAGAATTCATTTGCTGAATGTTGTTTTCTTTTTTCTCTCTTCTTCTTTGGATTTTTATTTATTATTCTTGTTTTATTTTCTTCTTTGGGCCACTTGTAAATATTGTAAATAATGTTATTGTTCTTTTCATTATTATTGAATTGTAATCTAAGTTTACTGCTTTTTTTTTCTTTAAAAAACAAAATAAAAATTTGTTGAGTAAAAAAAAAAAAAAAACCTCCATAGCAGTAAACACAAGTGCTGTGAGTTACTCCACAAAGCTACCACCTATCATGAGACAACAGATATTGGCCACTGTCTTGGCAACACATTCAGTGCCAGCTTTACCCCTCTCTCTCCCCACAAGTGAAGTGCTGAGTGAATGTATTCTCACATGCTGTATCCCATGTCCATTCTAGACATTTGTGTGTCACCAGGATGTGGCCCTGCAGCAAGGCCACAGGGTATGCCAGTGTGGTGACACATTTACCATGTCATGTGCAGGATACAGTATGCACACGGTAATTCACTGTCTGTAACATTGTGATAGCATATGCCTCACAGATTATAGGGCTGAGGGTTGTAAACAGGTACATGTTGATGTACAACATCTGTTGTAGAATGGTGAACAGTGCATGTGCTGGTTTGGACACACCTCCAATTGCTAATAACCACATCCACAGGAGATATTCATCAACCAAACACAGTGGGATTACTATTCACACACACACACACACACACACACACACACACACACACACACACACACACACACTTGCCAGTACTGAGATCTATAGGTTCATTGCTTCATAGGTGTGTAGTAGGTGAATGGGCCTGAAGGCTCTACAATGCTAGCCCAAGGGAATACCTTGGCATCAGGCCACATGACAATAGTGCCCAGTGTGGCTCAGGAGTATAGTCATTGGAGTGGTTTCCAGGGGTGGGTATTGTATTCCCCATCCACTCATTCAAGTTTTTATTGTTTTGGCCAGTGATGTGCAATTCTTCCCATGTATATGATCTATATTCCATAACATGGACAGTGTCCAGGTTAAGCACATGTCCTACATGCATGTTCTTTGATGTGTGGAAGTGTGCTTGAGGTCTCTGGGGCATGTTGTGAGGCCAGATTGGTATCTTCTGATGTAACATTCCTGACCTTATTTGGTGAGACTTGGCTATGTAACTGAGGTAGTGACTGCATGTACATTGACAGTATGATACAGGTATTCAGTGGAGTTAGTGGTGTCTGTCTATGCAGGGCATCTGTATAAGGTATGGTATTCCCTTCTTGAGCTACGTTTGCAGACTCTACAGTTGTTGCACGTGTCCAAAAGGGTCATTGTACACATTGATTGAGTTACTGAGGAGATGAAACAGGGTGCCATGTCCTTTTACTTGATGGATAACACACAGTCAGGAGATGTAACACATCAGAGTACTTTCTGATGTCAGTGGCACTGGTGTGGTCAACAGGCATGTAGTCCACTACAATCACTCCGTGTGTACTATTTGTAAGGCAATAGCAAAACCCACCCCAATTTATCCTGTAATTACACAATCACACCGACCCCCACACAGGATACTGATGACAGACACACACACTAGCCAGAGTTTCAAATCCTTACCTAGCTATGTATTGCTACTACAGTGTGCCACATTTATCGCACGCACCACAGAGCTTATATATGGATGTTGTCCCAAGGTACTTCTAAGGTGGAGAACATCACCAGCCCTTGTAAATACTGGCATTGGGTGATGTAGTGGGTGAGAGATTCCATAAAATGTTTTATCCTACACACACATTTACAATTGCCAGGGGTGAGGTGCAAACCTCTATCTAACTATCTTTTTGAACCATTATGTTTCACATTTACCATGTGCATCACTGACCGTACATGGTGTAGGGTTGGCAACAGGTACTTCTAAGGTGGATGATATCTGCAGCGCTGCTAAAGTCAGGCATTGAGATGTGTACTGGGTGTAAATGGGGCCAAAATCTTTGAGGTACGGACATACATATGTACACACACAAACACTTGCCAGGGATGAGATTCAAACCCATACCTATGTAGTTATTGCTTCTACATTGCTCTGCATTTATCACATGTGTCATGGAGCTTATACGCTGGAGAGCTGTCCAAAGATATCTTTGAAGGTGAGTCACATCCACACAAGTGGTAAAGGAGGGTTAAGGGAAGTGTTGTATGTGTGAATGACCACAAAAATCAGTTCTCTACAAGGATACACACACTCTCTCACATTTACACAGTTGCCAGGGTCAGGATTGGAACTCCTACCTAACTAGTTTGCTACACTATAATATTACAAATTTATTGCAAGTGCCATGGAACTTATATGTTGGAGATCTTTCCAAAGGTATCTTTGAAGGTGAGTCACATCAGCAGCAGTGCTAAAGGAAGGGTAAGGAAAGTGTTGTAAGTGTGAATGACCGCAAAACCAGATCCTTACAAGGATACACACACTCACATTTACACAGTTGCCAGGATCAGGATTGGAACTCCTACTTAACTAGTTTGCTATACTATAGTATTGCACAGTTATCACAAGCACACAGAGCTGCGACTTAAACCTTAGCACGGATATAAATAGGACGTGCTGGAGGGATAGATTTATCACTCAGAGACTCCCTATGCTGTGGAATAAAATCCCGGTCCATGTGAGGCAGACCACCTCGCTGACTCTGTTCAAGAGAAATCTAGACCTGTGGATGGGAGATCGTAGGTTTACCCCGGGAATCATCTCTGTGTCACTGCTGGACAGAGGCACAACAAACTAATGGGCACAGTATTTTTTCATATAAGGGGTGGCGTAAGCCACAAAAATTTGGGCTAGGCTTATAAATGCCTTAGGGCAGATAGCCTAGTATAAACCTATGAACCTATGAACCTATGAACATGCTGGAAAGCTGTTGAAAGGTATCTTTGAAGATGAGTGACATCAGCAGCAGTGCTGAAGGAGGGGTACGGGAGATTTAGTGGGTGTGAATGGGCTCAACCATGTACATCTTGAAACACACAGATACACACATACACAATTTTCATTTGACAGGACTGAGATTACAACTGCTACATGGATACCTATTTGTACTGTAGTGTTACACAGTTATCACAAGCACCACTGACACTATAGGACTGAGGGATAACCAAAGGTATTTCTACAGTGAATGACATCAGCACATCATGTGATATAGGCCAATGGGATGTGTAGTGGCTGGGGCAGGCCTCAAAATGAGATTCTCTCTGTCACTGTCTGTCTTTCTCTTTCTCACATCTCTGTGTGTGTATGTTTGACATATAATATTATGTTTGCCTTAGATATTTGTGTGTACTCCTATCCAATGTGTGTGTGCGTGTGTGTGTGTGTGTGTGTGTGTGTGTGTGTGTGTGTGTGTGTGTGTGTGTGTGTGTGTGTGTGTGTGTGTGTGTGTGTGTGAAGTATCAATGGTGTACAATTTGGTGTGTGTGCACAGACAGCTGCCAATAACCTATAACTGTAGTCCACTGTGTTATGAGACATGGGCTTCATTTCTCTAAGTGTAGGAGCATTCCCAGTATGACCTTCTATATTGAGTGTGTGCATCCATTGCAGGGAGGGTTGGACTCCAGTTCAGGGTTCTGTGTGCTACAGCTACATCTAGCAAACTGTTTCTGCAGGATATCTGTAGATAGGTTGCCAATATGGAGACACAATGGGCTTAACATACAGGGGATAATGTAACTATTGCTGTCTGTGCTGATTGTGTGACATGTTTGGTTGTAGCATACATATTCTGACATATGTACTGTTTTACAATGTGATGTGTCATGTCATCAATTGCAGACTGTTATCATTCTTTTTTCACAGTTATTTACCAGGAAATACAAGATGAATGAAGCTGAGACCAATATTCTGAGGCATATAGACTACACATTCTGGCACACTTCTGCCATTGTGGAGGGGTAGCTGCAGACAATAGACTGCTGGTTCTGTGTAAATGGTGCAGCACCTTGTTATTATGCTGGCTGGGGTTCCTCTTCTTGTGCTTTTCTCAACTTCAAGGAATGGGCATATCCTGCTGGGGCCATACCTCTCAGCTGTACAGCTACACCCAGGTTATCCAGAGGCAGGACTCATATATCTGGTCAGTTTACCTTCACATTGTGGTGTACAAGCGGTTTTGTGGCTATTCATTTATTGGTTTGCAGTTGGGAGTAGTAAGGGCAGACATTTGAGTTTTAGACTTAACACACTCCATGACATCCATGCTTCTACACCCCACTTCTGTTATTCTCTGCTCCACCTAACATTATGTAAGCAATATCTCAGGGGTATCCCTATAGTTGGGCCTTTACCTCAGTAGTATTTATGGCCTGATCCACAGTCCTTGCAGTAGGACACAGGGAGGCATGCTACTGGCATTTGTCAACATGGCCTTGCATTTGTTTTCTGTTTACTGTTAGGTTGTTAGTTGGGAACCCCTGACATTCCATACATTGGCACTATGGGTGAGGCATGGTCCTTTGCCAGAGGACTGTAGGCCATTTGAGAGTGCTGCAAGCCATCTGTTGCTGCATTTCTACATGGAATTGTTGGGGGGTGCACACCTGAAGACTTTAAACATTTGCAATGACTGTACTGGTATTTCAGTTACTCTGTTGGCTTCCATTTCACATTGTATTGTTACTTATCATGCAGACAGGAGGCATCAGTAGAGTGCACACGTTAGATCTTAATAACATATATTTCAGTTTCAGACTTGTTACCATTCAGAACTGGAATGCAACTGGCAGACCTGTTATAGTATGTCTGTGTAGGTCTGGTGGGGGGTTGTTCGCCATTGCTATTATTTGGGGGCCTTAGCCCAGCCTTTCTTCATGGTCATCTACACCTGTCCTGCTGGGTGAGGCTAGTGGTGGATATGTGACCTAAATAGAGGATATCCAACTACATTGATAGAGGAAATTATTTTTGAAATTGAAATAAAAAAAGCTAGAGGCATTTTTAAACCTCTTCTTAAATCTAAGGTAGATCAATCAGTGAGTTTTGTTGAACAGATACAAGAAAGCGTCGTTCAACTTTTACCACATAATAATACTATATCTGAACTTTTGGTAAAATTTAATTCAGTGTCTAGATTCATCACTGTTTTCAGTAATGACACAGGGAGAATCTGTAAAATTTTAAATAAGAACTGGGACCTAATCAGGAATGACATTGATCTTTTTGAAAAATTGGGCCCTTTTCCTAAGGTTGTTTTCAGAAAAGGAAGGAACCTTAAAGAACTTATGCAAGTTAGACATGAACCCAGCTTTTCAAGACTAAAAGGGTCCATAACATGTGGCTCCTGTAATTGGTGTCATTGTGTAAAATCAGGAGCTTCTTTTATAGTGAATGATAGTAAATATCATATAAGACACACAATTAACTGTAATACAAAATCAGTGATCTATGGAGCTTTCTGCCATACTTGTCCCGCCTTTTATATAGGCAAGACGGATCGTAAACTCCGTCAACGTATATACGAACACGTCTATGCCATTAGGACAAATAAACAGGAAAACGCTCTAGCTAGGCACATAGAAAAATTTCCTGATCATAAATTTTCTTTTATGGGAATTGATCATGTACCACCAAGCATCAGAGGAGGCCCCCTGTCTCTGTTACTTGAGTTACATGAATTGGAATGGCAGATTAGACTCAATGCCTTCCATCACCCTGGGCTCAATGAGAACTGTAACATCTCAGTATTATTAAAAATGAGAAGTTACATTAAATAGTAAAAAACTTTTTGTTCAGACTAGTACCATCATAACATAACATAGGATCTATTTGATGGTTTATTTTATCTATTATTATTATTCATTATTACGTATCATTCATTTTTTGCAAGTATTTTTTGGGCTATTTGCCCCTGTTAATATTGTATAGCATTAGACTATTTTACTATTATCATTCTTTTATTCAATAATTTGGTTTTTCAAATTCTATACTATATTGGTTATTTTATTTATTTGTTTTAAGTGATTTTCATTGTGCCTGCCACTTGATCAATTACCCGTTTTGTGGTTTTGATTCTGATTGTGTTATTAATCAGCTAACATAACAAAATTTTCTTCTTTTTAAATGTCCGGTTCTATTCTGTGATATTATACAATGTTGCACTTCTGTATATTTGTATGCATGTGTTACCATACTGTTTTTTAGAGATAACTTTATAAGCTAGGTATAGTTGTTGCCCATTTGAATTGTTTACTCTAGAAAAAGCTGAGTGCGTCTTTAAGTTAATTGAAAATGTATTAGTGATGTCATTTTGACACGCTTGGTTTTTAAATGCAAACCTTGGCGCCAAACTGTGTAACCCTTTTTCTGAAGAAGCTGCTTTGTGGTTGTCAGCGAAAACGCTACTATTTTAAATAATAAACTTGCGTTAAAAAAGTCAAAAGGTATTTCAGAAGTATCTGCTGTATCGTACGTCTTTCAGGTTGTACTAAGGACTGCTGCTCTCTGATTTTCCTCGACAGTTATCACAAGAACCACTGACACTATAGGACTGAGGGATAACCAAAGGTATTTCTACAGTGAATGACATCAGCACATCATGTGATATAGGCCAATGGGATGTGTAGTGGCTGGGACAGGCCTCATAATGAGATTCTCTCTGTCACTGTCTGTCTTTCTCTTTCTCACATCTCTGTGTGTGTATGTTTGATATATAATATTATGTTTGCCTTAGATATTTGTGTGTACTCCTATCCAATGTGTGTGTGCATGTGTGTGTGTGTGTGTGTGTGTGTGTGTGTGTGTGTGTGTGTGTGTGTGTGTGTGTGTGTGTGTGTGTGTGTGTGTGTGTGAAGTATCAATGGTGTACAATTTGGTGTGTGTGCACAGACAGCTGCCAATAACCGATAACTGTAGTCCACTGTGTTATGAGACATGGGCTTCATTTCTCTAAGTGTAGGAGCATTCCCAGTATGACCTTTTATATTGAGTGTGTGCATCCATTGCAGGGAGGGTTGGACTCCAGTTCAGGGTTCTGTGTGCTACAGCTACATCTAGCAAACTGTTTCTGCAGGATATCTGTAGATAGGTTGCCAATATGGAGACACAATGGGCTTAACTTACAGGGGATAATGTAACTATTGCTGTCTGTGCTGATTGTGTGACATATTTGGTTGTAGCATACATATTCTGACATATGTACTGTTTTACAATGTGATGTGTCATGTCATCAATTGCAGACTGTTATCATTCTTTTTTCACAGTTATTTACCAGGAAATACGAGATGAATGAAGCTGAGACCAATATTCTGAGGCATATAGACTACACATTCTGGCACACACCTGCCATTGTGGAGGGGTAGCTACAGAAAATAGACTGCTGGTTCTGTGTAAATGGTGCAGCACCTTGTTAGTATGCTGGCTGGGGTTCCTCTTCTTGTGCTTTTCTCAACTTCAAGGAATGGGCCTATCCTGCTGGGGCCATACCTCTCAGCTGTACAGATACACCCAGGTTATCCAGAGGCAGGACTCATATATCTGGTCAGTTTACCTTCACATTGTGGTGTACAAGCGGTTTTGTGGCTATTCATTTATTGGTTTGCAGTTGGGAGTAGTAAGGGCAGACATTTGAGTTTTAGACTTAACACACTCCATGACATCCATGCTTCTACACCCACTTCTGTTATTCTCTCCTCCACCTAACATTATGTAAGCAATATCTCAGGGGTATCCCTATAGTTGGGCCTTTACCTCAGTAGTATTTATGGCCTGATCCACAGTCCTTGCAGTAGGACACAGGGAGGCATGCTACTGGCATTTGTCAACATGGCCTTGCATTTGTTTTCTGTTTACTGTTAGGTTGTTAGTTGGGAACCCCTGACATTCCATACAATGGCACTATGGGTGAGGCATGGGCCTTTGCCAGAGGACTGTAGGCCATTTGAGAGTGCTGCAAGCCATCTGTTGCTGCATTTCTACATGGAATTGTTGGGGGGTGCACACCTGAAGACTTTAAACATTTGCAATGACTGTACTGGTATTTCGGTTACTCTGTTGGCTTCCATTTCACATTGTGTTGTTACTTATCATGCAGACAGGAGGCATCAGTAGAGTGCACACGTTAGATCTTAATAACATATATTTCAGTTTCAGACTTGTTACCATTCAGAACTGGAATGCAACTGGCAGACCTGTTATAGTATGTCTGTGTAGGTCTGGTGGGGGGTTGTTCACCATTGCTATTATTTGGGGGCCTTAGCCCAGCCTTTCTTCATGGTCATCTACACCTGTCCTGCTGGGTGAGGCTAGTGGTGGATATGTGACCCTCATTGACATCCACGTGTGTGACCTATTGACACCCATAGTCATTTGGGCCATCACATGTACTGCAGTGGGTGATGTCACCTTGTGTAGTGTTCCCTAGTATGTTGATACCATAATTTGTTATGAATTTCCTGCTGTCCCATATAGCTGTCTGCTGCTATTCCATTCAGCCACCCAATTCCCTTGCATGCTTGCATCCATATCATACATACAAGTATGAGAACATACTACTCCATTCAGTAATTGATAGGAAGAGTTATTTACCTTTTTGCTAAGCCAGTATCGAGGACAGTGCTGGAGGGCTGACTATGTTGGATGGACATAATACACTCCCTGCACATGGTAAAGCTCAGGTAGTGTCATGTTTGGCATCTCTTTTACTGTCTATGTGAGTCGAAGAGAGGTATCATTCCCTGGGTCCCTACAGTGCCAGTGTGTGTGCTATGATTTGCCTCTTTGCCAATGCCTGGGCATATTGTGGATGCCTCCTTCTGCCTACAAGGGCAGGCTCAGGATGTTCCGCCTCTGAGTCCCTCTGTGCCTGCGCTGGCCTTGGCAATGGTGGGGGGGCTGTGTGGCCCTGCCCTGTGCTGTTCCTGCTGCAGCTGTTTCTGCAGGAGCATATTGTGTACATGGCACATACTATGAACATTTGTGTATATGTAGCTGGAGAGTATTGCAAGGCTCCACCAGATATGTCAAGGTAGCGGAACTGTGACTTCAGCATCCCAAACACATGCTCTACAATGAACATGGTTTGTGAGTGTGTTTCATTATGGTGTTCTTGTTCAGATTTGTGTGCATTTCTCATGGGTGTTATCAGCCATGGCTCCAGTGCATAGCCAGCATCCCCCACTAGATGGCCATACGGGATGTCCCCCCTGGCAAATGCCTGATACAGCTGTGAGCAATGCCAGATGTGGGAGTCGTGATAGCTTCCAGGGCTGCCAGGACACACATTCATGATAATTCCCTGGGCATCGCACATGACCTGGCAGTTGATGGAGGGGAAGCCCTTGCAGTTTATATAGACCCTGCCATGCACACTGGGTGGTGCTTTGATGTGGATGTGCATGCAGTCTATAGCACCAACTACTTCAGGGTATTCTGCTATATGGTGGAAGAGTCACATACATGTGGCCTTCCTACCGCTGTTTCCCCTTCAAACTTCCCCCCATTTAAGACCCGAGGCATGCCACTCATACCCCTTGCTGAAATGTAAACAGTTCTGCTATTTCCTCTGTTTTTTGTTTTAGGCCCACTGTGCACCGCACACACCTGTTTAGCTAATGTAAGCATTTTTAAGCAAAAATGGCCCTCCCTGGATGCGAATACACTCTGTATTTCATGGAATAAGACAATACAGCCTCAGACACACTCCCCTTCCTTAGCTGTGCTTAGCTAAGGGCAAACACGGGCCACAGAGCTCCAATGAGCTTACAGCAAGCATGACATACCCCCTTGTGAAGTCATTCTGCTGTTATACTTGCACTGTTGAATTGCTGCACCTACATGGTTAGGTGCAAGCTGACACTTTGAGGAAATCTGTGATTCAGTATAACTCCCCTCATTTGCATACCCCAGTGTGTACGTCCTTAGTTACTGCACTTAGATGGACCCTTTCACCTTGACAACCAGTGCTCCCTCATATTGTTTCATTCTGCATGCCGTTGACTATAATGGCAAAATACAGAATTATCTTAAAATTTACTTTTCTCATTTTCTTTTAAATTTTCAGCACAATCCCATTTGCACACCACTGCCCTACGCTTAAATGGCTGTGATCAGCCAAAAAAAAGTTTAATTTAAAAAAAGAAACATTTATTAATGCCAATATGTTTTATCTGACCATTGGCATGTGTGTTTGACTGTAATACATGCTTCCACGAGCTGTCCTGCCCCCATTTGCTCAGATGCAGAAATGTATTCAGTTACTGAATAAATTTCTGCTCTGACACTGTTCCTGCACGGAGTCCGGCCAGCTTTATGGATCGCAAAATCACCTCATTTGCATATTTTTTAGCAGCAAATGAGGTGATTTGCATCCCGCACAGCTTTCCGTGCAGGAACAGTGTAGGGCCGCTCATGCACATGAAAACAGCACTTTCCTTGATCACTCAGCGACCATTTTCCATGCAGGAGTAGTTACACTGTTCCTGCATGGAAAATAATGCTTCATGAATCCTGGGGATGGTTTTGGCTGTGGGTAAAAGAGTGGGGGGAATACTTCAAAATGTAAAGTAAATGCATGGAGACATGTAAATGTTTGTGAATAGTGTTAATAAGTAAATATGTAAATAATCTGTAATATATATATATATATATATATATATATATATATATATATATATATATATGTGTGTGTGTGTGTCTTCACAAAATAAAAACAAAACTACGTGTTATCCTGTACTTTTATTTACATTTGATAACCATGTAGTGTCCGACTGGGCCAGAAGCCCTTTTTCAGTGGCTGCCCGGGGTGAAAAGCTCCAAGAGCTGAGCTGAGGAGGGGCATTTACCACAACTCTGATCAGTGATATATAACAATAAGTATCCTGGTTTTTTTTTGGCTTATTTTACTAGTTTTTGCTTATTCTAGCCATTTATAGCACTTTTTATTGTCTGCTGCAAACTTTTTACTGTATTTTATTGCTATAACCTGCATGGTTGTATTAAAATTGTCTGCCTTACAGGGCCTGATAAATAAGGGTGTTACTGTCATACTGTTTGTAAAGCTTTTATTTATCTATTTATTATTATTATTGATTTATTAATTTATTTATTTACATTTGTTGACTGGGAAAATCTGACTGGACACAGGTCCTTTTTCAGCGGAGGCCCGGGGAGAAAAGCTCCATAATAAAAACAGCAATTACAAACAACAATTAATTACAAGTTACAAGAAGTATAGGTAGGTTTTGTTTAACAATAGTAGTAAACAGTTATAGTTCAAAATGAAATTAAGTATTTAGTTAAATGGTACAACACTTATATCATTGGTGCCATAAAGACTAGCAAGTATTTTAATAGCTGAGATAGCAGCTATTACCCTTGAATAACAGTCGCTAAGATTACAGCTGAGATATAGTATTATAAGCAATGTATTTGGCTGAAATCTGAAGGTAGTTAGAGAGGTGGAAGAAAGAGATTAGAAAGGTTGGGGTAGAGATGTTGAGGTTTGTTACAGGGGCATGCCCAGTGCTCTTTTAGATGAGATTTTAGAGCAGCCTTGAAGTTAGTGCATGATGACACAGAAGTTATACTGTGAGGAAGGGAATTCCATAATTTTGCTATGGAGTAGGAGCTAGTATCACTGTGTGAAAGGTATTGACTGGAAATTTTCTACATTTATTAAACATCTGTTTGTTTGTTCTAATTTCCTGCCAAGGAATGTATCATATAACTGATTTGTTTGCAGTTAAATGCATTCCCTAGAGTCTCCTTGCTCCTTTATCTGTTTAAAACTTTCAGTTAGTGGTTCACTGCTGTGATAAACATTTCTGTAGTGTTTTCTGCCAAAAATAGTTTCACACCCTCGCCCCCATTGGTATCTTGTTCGTATACTTGTTGGCTTTGCAGTTGCCCACCCCTACTGTAAATCTGATCTGGGACACTCCCAGTCTAGTGTCATTAGCTCATTCTTCCTAATACAGACAGAACATCTGAGAAGGCCAACCAACTTAGTTTCTTAACCTTGAATTATCTTCTATTCCTCCTTTCTCCCTTTCCACTTTACTAAAAAACATTTTGCTATGATCTACCATTGCAAGAATATCCTTGTGTTCTGACTCAGTGTGCTTCTTAAACAATCTGGAAATATAGAGCTGATAAGTATATTTTTGGCACATTTTAACTGTTTGGAGTTCTGCACTGTCTTAATTTTTCTTGACTGAATTAATTATATATTTGTTGGCATTATTTTCTGTTACTCTATGTGCCTCCATCTTGATTTTTTCCTAATTTACTGCCTTCTGCATTTGTATTTAGTGATTTATAATTTAATTGTATTTATTTAAACTGTATTTGCTTTAATATTGCTACACACTCAAGTGTGCTAGTTTGCACTGCATTTGAATTGTTTTTACTGCTGTTTTAGCTGCTATTTTAAAAAAGTTCTAAGCTTGTTTTCTGCCTTTCCTGTAACTAGTCTAGTCCAAATACAGATTTGCTGTATCCAAGACTGTTTATAAGCTACTGATCCCCCCAAGCAATTCTGTGTTGGAGGGAAGCGTTCTTGCTTATCAGTGGGAGTGGTAAGGACTAGGTAGCATATCTACCACAAGAGGAGTGGTTTCTGGCCCAGACATTGTCGTTTATTGACTGCTTGGGCAGTTTTTCCATCCCTTTCAACTTTCTGGTTTGAAAACCTATGTTTGCGCTTGTTTCCCACCTTTCCTGTAACTACTCTAGTCCAGATACAGATTTGTTGTATCCAGGACTGTTTGTAAGCTCCAAAACAGTCGAAACCAGCTACCAACAACAGAAATCCAGAGAATGTAAGCTGGAAACCCAAAGTTGGATGCACGATAAATGAAATCCGAAGTAGAAATGAAATCTGTTCTTTTAATAGACCATAAAATACAATTTAGACATTAACATTTAACGCTTTCATCCACACAATGGTGGACTTCTTCAGAATGTCTAACAAACAGATCTCACAGTTATTTAAAAAAATTTTGGCGCCAAAAATCCACCCACTTTGAATTTTAAAGTAATATAATAAAACATCCCTGCTGTATTGAGCATTATTATAATAATCTAATGATCATCATACCTAAATCCACTATTAATCTATAGTTCAACAATAAAACCTTGTACAAACACATTTAAAAATATATGTATAAAAACAATTAAACATATATATATATATATATATATATATATATATATACACAATACAAAATTTATATAAAAATCATCCTATATCTGATAAATTCTTCATGATAATTAATACTGCAATTCAAGTGGCTGAAGTGTCCTTACAGTAAATGTGTATATGAATGTGACTATACACCTTATAAAACAAAGGTGCATAAGTGCACCTAATTTGTTAAAAAATGTAGAACTCTTTCCTATTATAAACAACCTAACATACTAACAAATTATCCTATTACTTACAACCTATAACATCCCATATAGGTATTGTAACAATACACGTTCAAATTATAACAGCACATCATTTTGCGTCATTCTAAGGCAAAGTTAAAATGGGTTTTATAGTAATATATTCGTTTAATCCTGGTTCCCTAGCTGCATCATTGAACATTTGCCATAATATTTCCTTTTTGTTTAACAAAGCTTTAGTATTCCCACCTCGTGGGTCTACTGTCAGTTGGTTAATAATACCAAATCTTGCTAGTTCTTTCTCTCTTACACTTCAAATAGCCTAATCACTTTGCATTTCAACAGGTTTTGAGGCAATTATTGCAGCACACCTAAGTGCCATCAGCACTGGTTGTTCTTCATGGAAATAGCTCCAGTACTTAGTAAGTATGACCACCCCACATGGCATGATTAAAGGGCAGTTCCCTGTGCTTTCTCCTATTAACCTGGCGCACTTGGGCATTCTGAGGCAGTGCAGCAACTGCCTCATGTACGCAGACAACTCTCTCCTCTTACCTCTCAACACTCAGACTTGTGAGAGATGCACTTATATCACCAAACTGGAAGCTATGCACTCTCCAGCCAAGACTGGACTAGCTGGTCAAGGGGAGAACGTCAACACCTGCACCACACCACATGGAACACATAGCCATCCAGAACACCCACTATCACAGCTCTCACATAAAAACACAAACCACGCACCCACCTTCGTGGAGGATCTCAATAGAAATGTATCCAAAAAGCAGAGACCTGCAAGACAAAATGCACCTAACCACCACAACATAGCACAAACCGCAGGACACATAGCTCACCTCCACAGTGTGCCCCTCAACCTATGCCCCTAAGGCTAAACACCTTTCCCAATACACTAATCATAGTTGACTCAATAGTGAGGCACACATATGTCCCATTCACTAGGTTGAATAAGGAGAAGGTAATAGTCAGCCGTCTATCAGGTGCCAGAAACATAACACACGCACTCAGGTCACTCCACAACAAGTGTTAGTATGACTCTGTTGTCCATGTGGATGTGAATGACCTGAGATGCACCTCCCTGGAATGAAAAGAGACATGGTGGAGCTCTCGGATTATGTGGTCCAGGCATGTATGACACTAGCTCTGAGCAGTATCCTACCATCACCCAGAATAATACCACAGTACAAACAAAAAATGATTGACTTTAATAATTGGCTACATTTCTGGTGTTATTCTAAGGGGATCCAGTATCTGTCTGCTTGGAATGACATGACTGACAAACCTCAAAGCTTTTCCACAGTTGGCCTGCATCTGTTACCCCTGGGTTTCCGGGTACTGGCTATGGCTCTTGCCACCCCTGTAGTGTCTTTTTTTAGGCAGTGTTCCAAAGACCAAATTACTACCATAACAACTATAAATAAATGCAATCTGAGTGTCATGCTTTTCAGTGCTAGAAGTCTAAATCTCAAGATGCAGTCACTGGAAGCACTCCTAAAAATGGAGAACATTGACATTTGTGCTGTAACAGAGACCTGGTTTAAAGCATCAGAAAGCACTCCTGCGCTACCAGGCTATAGCTTATTCCACACCTTTCAGCCCTGAAACATGGACCGAAGCTTCATAGGTGGTGGTTTCTCCATATTCATAAAGGATATGCACACCTCCAGACTAGTAGCCCAGCATAACGTATCTGAGATACTTCAGTAGGCACCCTGCGTCTATCAAGGTCCAACCCAATACTCTCTTACTAGGAGACTTCAACTACCTCTCCATCAACTGGGAATACTACTCAAGCACCAATACACTGGCCCAATGCTTCCTGGAATTCATCAGTTCCAGTGCCCTGGACCAGCTTATTCTGACCCCCACTAGAGGAAGCAACATCCTTGACTTGGTTATTACTAACATGGTCGACCATTGCTCTACACCAATAGTCAATCCCTCCCTGGTCAGATCCAACCATAAACTAATCACCATGGAAATCCACATCTCACTCACCCACCCCTGCAAAGGTAACCACCCTGAAAGAACTTCTCCAAAGCTGGCTTTGGACTTCTAAAAACAGAGGTGGCTAACTTCACAGTACCCATGCAAATGGAAAATGGCTGCATGGACTGCTAAATCATACACCAATGCACTGTACAAACATGTACACAAATGCATAGAACTAGCCATACCCAACAGAACCAAGATGATCTCCTTCAAAAAAAGAAAGCCAATCTGGTGGCCCCTTGCCCTTAATAAACTCTCTAACAGAAGGAAGAAGCTGTTGCAGAAAAAGGTGAAGTCCCAAGACTGGAAAAACTCACTTATTAGCCTCAAGAAAAAGTTGAGATCCCTTATCAAATCCTCTAAAGCCAGCTATGAAGGCAGAATTGTGGCAGATAGTAAAAACAATCATAAAGCCTTCTATAACTATATCAAGAACCTGAATGGCAATACCCAGATTTGCTCTGAGATACTGTACAATGTTACCTCGTATACTCAGCCAACAGATATTGCCAACATACTGGCTGACAGATTCAGTGCCAACTTTACCCCTCTTACCCCCCCCCCAAGGACCAATCACAATACTGGAAGAATGCCAGGCACCCAGCATTACTGCAGCAGAGGTTAAAGCTTCATTGTCCAAGGCCAAGAATACAGCTTCCATAGGACCGATAATATCCCTGGCTGTGTTCTACATGAACTACAAAGTGAACTGGCACCACATCTGTGTGCTCTGTTCAGTCACAGCCTCCCCTCAGGCTTTGTCCGTACTGATACAGTCCGCCCTCTCCATAAAAGGGGAGTGACTACAGACCCTGGGAATTATTGCCCCACAGTGACGGCTGGTGACTTCAAATCAAAGGGGACTGCAGGTGACACCTAAATGGGTGGGGCCAATCAGAAGGGGTGTGGCCAACTAGAAAGGTGTGGGGCTATGCTAAAAAAACAGAAAAACTGTGACTTTAATTAAATATTCTGCCCTGGGTGCTAAACTTTCATTATGAGAGTCCAATCAAGACAAATTGAATTGTAGAAGAAAAAAAAATATTTAATTGCATTGGCTGTATGACAGCTTACTTAATATCTAGATGGAAACAAAAAGGTTTTGCGGCATGAAAAAATAAATTATTTTTTTAAATGCAAGTCAAAATCAAGTAGAAAAAACAAGCAACACTCAACTCAAACCACTTCTCCTTGCACTGGAGTTCTAATTATAATTTATATTCAGCTTTATAAAAGAACAAAGTAACATGCTGAAAGAAGCAATCTCTGTGATAACGCCATTTGTAAAAATGCTTCTTATCCAAAAAAGACCTGCTGCATGACAACTATCTACTTGTTTCATGGGGGAAACATGATCAAAATAAAAAATGAACAGCAAATAAGAAAGAAGCTCAAGATAAATTGCTTAAAGGATTGCTGCACAGGATATGGATCACACATGATAGACAGGCATTCTGTTTAGTTTACGGGTAAAGCCTGCAAAAATTACTGCAAGTCTCCAACAAATGTAATGAGCTTCTGAAAATACTGTAATCCTGTCATTTATTACAAATACTGTCATATGCATTTCAATACCTAAAGCTTATACGCGATCTAGTTATGTAAATATTCTCTGCATGGCAACAACAAAGCGTCTTTCAATATTGGTAATTCTTTAACAGTATGCTTATTAAAGCTTACTTGCATCATACAGTCTCAGACAAGCTTACCTGATGGTCATTAAAGCATTGTTACTTAAACACAGAGCAACAGGCACTATATCAACATGCATTTTCTGAATATATGGAACCTTGCTGGCTAGGCTTACATAGGCCCTTGAGTTGATAGCCTAGTACCTACCTATGAACCTATGAACCTATAAGAAGAAGCATAAATCAACAGTATAAAATATGACAGAAAATGAGAACATTCTGCAAAACTGAGGACAGATGAAAAGCCACTGTAGTACTTGTGTCTCTCTTGTATGGGGGGATACTCTGCAGACTTACACTGCATAACTGCTCCTTGCCTTGCTTGGACACATCCAGAGTCACTACATGGGGAAGTGGGATGCAACAAGTATGTCACAATTTGAAATGTCTCTGATGGTGATAGCCCTGACACATTTGTCATACCTCTCAGCCTCAGAGCAAGAAATCGGGACAAAGCCATAAAGAGAAGTGGGACAAAGGCCCAAAAATAAGGGCAATTGCTAAATATTGCTCTTATAAACTTAGCAAGATAATAGAATAGTAGGTCTTGCATTAGTATGAATTTTCTAAAGGGTATGAAATCTGAAGCTCAAATGTCTGTCATTATTTTCTAACTTCAAGTCTTTAATGATTTGCCACTAATTTGCCAGAAAACCACAAATGTATGAAAAACAGACCAAAATGTGATGCAAAAATATAAAATAGCCACACAATACAGCTGGGAACCTGTCAAAAAAGGGATATATTTTAATATTAGTACTGTTAACTTGAGCAGCTGATAAAATAAGATAATCTACATGCATTTCTAAAATTAAAAGTAATCTCTAACTCTGATCATTACAATTATTTATTAATTGTAAATCCTCCGCGTTTTCTTCCAAATTTGCCATTTTGCAGAGGGATTATTAGGGGGAGAGCAACATTTTGAGCCCAAATCGGGGAGAGTTGAGAGGTTTGGATATTCCTAATTATATAAAGAGATTTATTTGCACATACTTCTCAACCTCTTAATGCAGGAAATCTGGACAAGGCCAAATATATTGGGGGAACAAACAGTACTAAAAATTGCTCTTATATAAACTTAGTTTGCAGAATAACAGCTCTTGCTTTAGGAGGCATTTTTCTGAAGGGTATGAAGTCTGAACTCAATGCCTGTCATTATTTAGTGACTTCATTCCTAAATGATTTGCCAGAAAAACACAAATTTTATGAGGAACAAACCAAAAATAAGCAGCAAAAATCTATCCATTCTGCAAAAATCTGGCAGGTTGAGAGGTATAGTTCAGCCAGGGCTGTCTGAGTTTGCTGCCCCCCCACCTCACAAAATCATGGTCGAATGGGGCCTCCCCCTTGCAGCTATTCCAATGTCCCATTACTTGGCTATTTCACCCCATTTACCCTAAAAACTGTAATTTGCATACTGCTTTACTTCTACGATGATTTGGATTTCATTTCAAAGTTTTATTTTACATTTTACAGTACAAACAGTAATAGACATCTTCTAAACAAAGCAAAGCAGTCTCACAATGAAAATAGACTTAGCATTAAAACTTTTCTGCCCTTAAAACTCACATTCATTGAAACAGCATTGAAATCCACATTCAAAGTAAATAAATCTGTCCAGTGGCAGATAAAGATTAACTTTGGGCAGTTTTCAATTCATAGGCCCCTTGCACAGGAAACATACTTGTGTTCTTTGATTCACCTTACTGATGTTATTAAATTACATTCCTTGTATAATACAGTACAGTTGTTACAGATGGTTTAAAATATATTGTTTTGAACATTTTTCCAGTAAACACTAAAACAAAATGGATGCACCAATAATGACAAAACTGCCCTAGTCAGATCATTTCCATCATAAAAGTCTACTCAAACTTCTACAATCCACCAGTATCAGTAAATATACACAATCTCTGCAGAAGTAAAAGTCATTTAAATAATTCCAGATTAAAGAGATCTGTAACTAATGAAAAGGTTGCTGCTAGCAAACAACTTTATATTTCATTGTTTCATCTACCTGAGGAATAAAATGCCTATGTTACAATAAAAAAATGATAAACTAGTAATATTGCAATAAGGAATGGAAGGCAAACTGATAACAGGTTCATTGTTACTAGGTATCTCTGCCAAAGAGGACATTCTCAGGACTGCAGCATCCACCTCCTTTAAAAGTACAACACAGTACAGTATCAGCAATGCAGCTATATACTCTCAGAGAAGAACACACAGCCTTCTGCATCAAAAGCAAGTACACTACCTGTTGTGCTATTAACAATGCAAGCAGACTTACCATAAGCAGCACTAAACTTCTCTTCAAGCTCTCAGTTCCTTGTAAAATTCACTCAACACTCAACTGTATCTGTCAAGTTTGAAACACAAGAGATCTGGAAAAAGCCAAAATTCATTGGGGAGGGATCAAAAGCCCAAAACCTAGGACACGTTTTTAAACGTTGCTTGTATAATCTTGGAAAGTTGCTAGAATAAAATGCTGTCTTACCACCATGCATTTCATTGCCAAGTCTTTAACCCAGGACACTGTGCACTAAATTCAGAGTACCATACCATTATACCAAATCAGCTGTTTCTTGAATGACAGACAATCTTAAATGGCTATCATTTAGTGAATTCGTTTCTCACCATAGCTTTCAACCTCTTAGCACAAAACACCTAGACAACACCAATAACGGGGAAATACAGCCCCCAAACATATTCAGTGAATTCAGTTCTCACCATAGCTCTCAACCTCTTAGCACAAAAAACTGGGACAAAGCCAATAATGGGGAATACAGCCCCAAAAATAGTGACAATTTTCAAATATTGTTTGTATAAAGAGAACATTGCTAGAATAAATGGTTTTGTGTTACCATGTACTTTCTGAAGAATGAAATACAAATGCCTGTCATTATTTAGTGAATTAAAAATCAAGAAAACCACAGATGTTATGAAGAACAGAACAAAAATATCACAAGTGGTTGGTAGGGAAGCTAAGCTGTAGCTACCTGGCATGCTTCCCAAGATACAGGGTTTGAGTCTCTCTAGCCACCAGCTATATGTAATTGGGGCATTACACACACACACACACACACACACAAACACCTCCGTTAATATGCGGCAGCAAAAACGAATACCTCTGTTAATATGTGGCAGCAAAAACCAATACCTCTGTTAACATGTGGCAGCAAAAACCAATATTTCCATTAATAGCAGCATGCACCAGCAAAAACCAATACCTCTGTTAATATGTGGCAGGAAAAAACAATATTTCCATTAATAGCAGCAAAATACTTCTGTTCTCAAACCAAATGTTGCATTTTCTGATGTTCCACTTCCAGTAAAGTGCAGCTCACACAACCTAAATACAAATATCTCTGTTAATATACGGCAGCACAGTGCAGCAGCAAAAATACCTCCGTTAATAGCAAAACACTTCTGGTGCAACTTCAGCTCACATAATGCGGCATAAAGGTTAATATAGGACAGCAAAATACCGCCATTAATAGCAGCAGCAAAATACTTCTGGAGCAGCTTCAAGCCCTGCAAGAACAAGTTACCCAGCCAGATGTTACATTCCCTTCCCAAGAGAGCAATACCCAGCCTGCAGACATTGCAGTCTGATCCCCTTCCAGTCTATGCAGTTGTAACTGCATAGACTTCTGGGATCTCTGTGGCCTGAATGGTGTCTTTCTAATCTGGACTGGTTCTCCAGCAGTTTGGATTGATTCCTATCTATGTATGTGTGACTTGGCTGGGAATAACATGCATGCGTGGGTGGCATTCCTGGGATTGCTTTTATTTTTTTTATTTCTGAAAGACAAGAAGATTTCTTTTTATTTTAATTTATTTTTCCTTTTTATTTTAATCTCATTTTATTTACAGTGAGGGGGGGGGCTGCAGTCCTGCAGTCCAATAGCACGAGCCGCCCCTGTTGCCCCATTAGCCTGATGAGTTTTATATGTAAAGCTAGGAGCACATCATCATGGACCCGATTAACAAAGATATAGGAAATCTCTAAACTCTAGACCCCACACAATTTGGTTTTGTGAAAGGGAGATCATGCCTGCTCAACCTGGTTGACTTATTTGAGTCAGTCACCAGGGCTATGGATGAAGGTAAGACAGTGCATACAGCCTACCTCAATCTGGCCAAGGCCTCTGATACCATTCCTCACTCTGGAATTATTGATAAACTCAACACACTAGGCATCATCCCCTATATCACTAGTTGGGGTTGCAAATTGGCTCACAGATAGAACACACAGTGTGAAAGTAGCAGACTCCAAGTCAGACTGCTGACCAGTCACAAGTGGAGTCCCACAGGGATCAGTCTTGGGTCCTCTCCTGTTTGGCATCTACTTCTCAGAAGTCTGGGTCAACACAAAGGGACTCTGGTTGACGAAGTTTGTAGATGAATGCAAGCTGGGAGCCATTATTAACTCCCCAAGTGATGCAGACATCCTACAGAAAGCCCTCACTGAGACCAATGACTGGTGTCAAAGCCATGGCATGAAGCTTAATGACAAAAAATGCATCATCATCCCCTTTGGTAAAAACTCAGTTCCCACTAATTACCACATTAATAGGAGCCCACTGAGCACTGAAGGCGTTATAAGAGATCTGGGGCCGCAAGTTGACAGCAACCTCTTCTTCGACCATCATATTGCCCCTGTGGTCAGAAAGTCCTTCTATGTGGCACATCTCCTTACCAAGGGTTTTGCATCCAGGAAGAAAGAGGTCATCGTCTCTCTCTACTCTTTCCTCATTAGTCCAATCATCAAGTATAATGCCCCATTTGGCATGTACCTCATTAGACATCTGCAACAGCTGGACAGGCCACAGAATTACCTCACAAAGAGGATCCTAGGCATTAAACACATGTCCTACATGAACAGACTCAAAAGGCTCCAGCTATTCTCTGTCTCATATTGACTACTTAGAGGCGATCTATGCTTGACTTACAAAGCTTTGTCCCCACTGTAGCGCAACCCTGGAGTAGGAATAAAAAGTTAAAGGGGTGTGGGGGGCACAGCCCCCCACATTGGGGGGG
The DNA here is from genome assembly GCF_019279795.1 of Protopterus annectens. Taxonomy (NCBI): domain Eukaryota; kingdom Metazoa; phylum Chordata; order Ceratodontiformes; family Protopteridae; genus Protopterus; species Protopterus annectens. The sequence continues at coordinate 405,421,074 of NC_056746.1, forward strand.
GGGTGTTGGTGGCAAAACCACATATGTCATAAATTTTAAACATACATATGGATACTTTTAATGCAATTGACGATATTCATGTAAATACCCCCTAACTATTTATTCCTACTCCAGGGTCGTGCTACAGTGGGGAAAGGGCACAATGCTTTGGATTTCATGTGTCGATGTTATGAGTGTCGATCATATGAGCTTTAGTGTTTTGAGCTTTCAGTGTTTTGGTGTCAATGTTACGGTTGTCGATCATATGAGCTGTCAATCATATGAAGTAGACCCATATATATATATATATATATATATATATATATAGAGAGAGAGAGAGAGAGATGTAGATATAGATTTTTTTTTTATTTTTTTGGATAAATATCACAAATGGAGGGTAAGAAGGCTCAATTGCCAGTAAACCTTGACAATGAGTGGTGGAGAAGTTAGACAGTAAGGGGTTATATGTTAGCCTGGGGAAGAACAGGAGCAAAGCCTATGTTTGGTGAAATATTCCTTTAGGGAATATTTAAATTAATGTGTATCATTGATGGATAGAATTTGCTGAGGTAGAGAATTCCAGTGTTTGGAAATGATATGGGAGTACAAGGAGACACCGTGAGAGTTTTGTGCTTTGTTAACCTTCAACAATACTTTATCAGCAGACCTAAGAGATTTTAAGTTAGTATAGCGTTGGACAAGGTCAGATTGAAGAAGATACACATTGGAAAGTAATAAAAGTTAAAAATAAGTATATCAGTAAAAGAACAAAAGATAGAAAAAGGAAATTTAAAAACACAAATTTAAAATAGAAAAAGAAAGGTAATGGATAACATAATTAAAATATCAGCAAAATTAGAGGATGATTCCCATGAAATTGGAGCAGACAGACCAGTAAGTTAAGGATTCTTTTGTTAAATATCAATAGTGCAAAGCATACTACTAAAATGATAATGATAGTAGAACGGTGTAAAATGTGACATCGATATAAGACTTTAACAAGAAGAAAGATATCAAATAGAATCAATATGAAACTGGAAAATAATTTAGAACTTTGGTAATGAAAATTGGTCAGGTATAAGCAATCTTAGGGAAAATTCTTTGGCATTACTTTTGTTAAGATGGGGAGACTGACTATTGCATATTTAAGATGGCAGGGTAAAGTTTATAGACTTATGGCTAAATATGCACATACCGCTCAAAAGGAAAGGAATAATGTAGTTTAACAATTGTTAGATTACGTAGTAGCAAACATGTATATAATAATAACAGGTGACTTTAACTGTGGTAAATTAGTAATATGGAATAAATAAACAAGGACATATAGAAGAGGCTCATTAACATTGGAAACTGACTGTTTTTTAATCTCTGAAAGTATAAATATAAGGGAAGGAGACTCAGTTGTAACAGGATTTCATTGGTCTATAGGAAATTACTAGACTGGTGGCTCAAGAGCCCTTATAAGCATAGCCAGTTTTAACCAGATTTTATATAATTTTCTATCCCTAGGGGAAAAATAACAAGGGTCAGCAAGCAGGGCTTTGACAAGTTTTACAGAATGCCTCTGCTCATGAGGGACTCGGTCACTACCACAGAGGTAAATTTGTGATTTCCCATCCATTGGTCCAGATTGTTCTTGAAGATGGTCAGGGAAGGGCTCTGATTTACATGAATAGGAAGCCTATTCCAGAGAAGAGGCAATCTCTGTGACACATATCTGTCTCCCCAGCATGATCTATCCATGTCAGAAATCAGGTTTAGATTGTTGGTATGGGTAACTCTCATGCAGTTAGTTTTTATCAGTATGGAACATTTCCATCAGGACTGGGTCAGAGACTGCCTTGAAGGTCAGGCATAGATCACTGCTCAGTAATTGGAAGGAATCTGAATACAGTGATAGGGCTTTTAATTGGTCTGCATACGACATGTCAGTTATACCCTGCAATTTTTTTTGGTGACAAACCTCTGAGGATGCTCTAACTGTTGCAGGTGCCTGGTGAGGTTCATGCCAAAGGGTGCATTGTACTTGCTAATTGGTCTGATGAGGACCAAGTACAGTGATACTATGACATCTTTAGATCTGGATTCCATGTCCTTACTCATAAGCTGAGACACATGGATTTCTTCACTGCTGTGTACACATGGTGGTCAAAGTTCAGAGTACTAGCTTTCTGAGTACCCAGATCTCTCACCACTAGATAAACTCTTAGGGAGTACTGTCAGTGCTATAATTTGCAAGGGTACTTGATTTCCCAAAGGGTATTATTATGCACTTCTTCTCATTTAGTTTGAGACCACAGCTCTGACACCAATCATTAGCCTGTATCAGTCCTTTCTGTAAGATATCAACTTCATTTGGGGAGTCAGTGATTGCCCCCAACCTGCAGTCATCAATAAACTTGGTCAACCAAAGACCATCTACATTTGCCTTGACATCTCAGAGGCATATGCCATACAAGCAGGGGCCCAGCACTGAGCCCTGTGGTACTTCATTAGTGACTGGTCTCTTGCTGGATGTGGATTGCCTCACTCTAATAACATGCGTCCTATCTGTGAGCCACTTGGCTATCCATCTGGTGATGTACAGGTTTATCCCCGATTCTGTGTGCATATCTATAATACCTGAGTGGGGTATTGTGTCAAATGCCTTGGCATTGGAAGGTGGCATGCATTGTCTTACCCTCATTCATGGCCTTGGTGACCTTCTCAAAGAAGTCCATCAGACTGAACAGGCAGGACTTGCCCCTGATGAAACCAAACTGGCTTGGGTCTAGAGTCTGGAGATTTCTTATGTTATTGTTAATCAGGTTCATGATTATCCTTTCCATAGCCTTGCATACAAGGCTAGTCTGACTTCTGGGTCAGTAGTTTGCTGGGTCCATTGATGGTCCCCCCATGTGCAGAGGAATAACTGTTGCTGTCCTCCACTCTACTGGGACAAAGCCTGTCTGGAGACTGGATAAACAAAGATGTAAGTGGGTCTGCCAGGCCATGTTTCAAGCTATTTATTAGGCACCTGGGATTCTATCAGGACCCACTGATGCTGTGTTTCTAGCTTTAAAGAGTGCAGTGACAAATTGTTATTTTGTTATAAAAGGCAATTAAATGGTTGAGGGTATTTCATCAGAAATGACTGGAGGTTACATGGGGGTGAACTGGGAGCTGAATATATCATCCAGAAGGTTTGCTATTTCTTCTGGCTGAGTATAGGTTGTGCCATCTACAGTCAACTCATTGTGTTTCCCTTAGAATTTTGGATATAACTAAAAAATGCTTTGTGCTTATCCTTTTCTTAAGAGGCTATTTTAGTCTCATATTTAACTTTTGAAGACTTGACTAAATCCCTGATTTGCCTGTTGAGACTAATGAGGGATTTTTGTTCTCTGTTGTGCACCGTTCCACTTACTTCTATGCAGGAATTTCTTCCTTCTGTTGAATAATTTATTTATGCCAGGGGTCTGCCAGAGTGACTTGTTTTTCTGGCTAGACCTGGGTTTAGTTCAGTTAGGTACGGCTGCTTCTATGCAGTTGTTTAAGTGGTTGTACAGAGCACTTATATATACTTTTATGTAGGTATCCACATATTGCAGGTTAGGAGGAGCTTTATAATTACCTGTGCTATCACTTAATAGAAGGTAATTGGCCTTGGAAAGGTTTGAAATGGGTTCTACTATTACATTTATTTCAAAGGAGGCCAATTTATGATGTGAGCTTACCAATAAGGACATTGTGCTGGGAGGTTGCAAAGCTCCCTCATATTTGACAGTACTCTGTCAAGGATATTTGAGCCCCTAGCAGGACTGCAGACCATCTGCTCCAGAGCATTTTCATTAAGAAAGTCCAGGAATCTCTGAGCCTGCATGCTTGTGGTTATGTATGTTTCCCAGTTTAGGGAGGGATAGTTAAAAACACTTCATATTAACAACAGTTATGGTGGTAAATCCAGTTTAGTTCAACAAATAAAGTCCAAAAACAGAAAAAAGTTCACCGGAACCACAACAGTACTGCTATTTAATATTGTTATTCAACACTAGTTAAACTGCTTTTGCAAACAGCTTGTTCAGGCGTATCTCAATAAGTTAAGAGTTCACTTTATTAAAAAAAAAAAAACATGACTCATTTAATTAAAACTTAAAGTGCCAAAATCAATTTATTTGACTATGAAATTCTCTCAAGATCAGCTTTAAAGTAACAGTATAATTTAACTGAGGAAGCTTATGAGCTCTAAAGTGAATAATCCATTTTAGTTCTTCCTTTTCAGGCAAGTTTATTAAATCACCACCTCTCATCAGTTAATAAATTAATTTTAAAATCGTAAATGTAAAACAATGTGTCATATCTGTATCAGCAATGTGCTTATAAAGTGCATTAGTCATGACTTTCCTATTAATTTCTGATAGGTGGTCTCTAATCTACTCTCTGAGCTTACAATTTGTTTTTCCTATATAATATGCCTCACATTTTTGACATTTTGCCAAGTAAATCAAATTAAGAGTATCACAATTTCTATAAGCTTTGTAATATAAAATATTTAACATTAAGGGGATGTTTAAAGAACTTTGCTGTATGTATATTAGTGAAATACACACTTTATGTTATTTTTAGGCTGTTCTTTACAGCATAATTTATTTTTTAAATTACTACAATTTTTATAACCAAACATGGGTCCATCTCCTACCATAGTCCTCAACTCAGGTATATGGGCAATATGGGGCCAATATTTTCCAATAATTACCTTAACAGGTTGTGTGTTCCCATTATAAGTGAACATACATCTGTGTTTCATCACTTGTTCTATGCCTTCAGCTTTATTAATTTGGACATCTGAAAATATGGGTCTAGACTCCATGATATGTTCACTTATCACATCTTGTGAAGCTTAGTTTAGATATTGTTTTCTTTATTTGACTGAGCCTGTACTTCAATGTTATTTTAAATATTTTCTGTGATTTGAACTTTGATGTCACTGTGAATATATACTTAGTATTTTTATGTTCTTTTATTATTTATTATTAAACATATTTAAATCATTCATTGTGGCTGATCTTTATAGAGATATTAAAGTCTGGAGCATATTTGCATATTTATTTGGTGGCACTGTGTGGGTCACTCCGAATAGCCTTGCTCTTGGTCAAACTACATTTATATTAATATTAATTTCACTCAGTATGTTGGGAAGAGCCTTAAGGTAGCTGTCAGGACTGTCTGGTGGAAGTCATAACCACCTTATAGTCTGGGCAGAAGGGGGCATAGCTAGTAAACCTGTACCAGCCTTTCCCAGCTGTGTGTGTGTGTGTGTGTGTGTTTGTGTGTGTGTGTGTGTGTGTGTGTGTGTGTGTGTGTGTGTGTGTGTGTGTGTGTGTGTGTGTGTGTGTGTGTGTGTGTGTGTGTGTGTGTGTATGTGTGTGTGCGTGCATGTGTGTGTGTGTGTGTGTGTGTGTGTGTGTGTGTGTGTGTGTGTGTGTGTGTGTGTGTGTGTGTGTGTGTGTGTGTGTAAATCAAATCTCCTACAGTGTGTATGTCAACTACTTGGGCAGGGACACGAAGCACTGGTTGGACAGACAGAATGCTTGAGGTCTTGGCTTGGACACTCAGCTGAGATCTCAACTCTATAGCTGTGCCAGTGGGGAGTCTTATTGGGGATCTGGAGAAAGAGGGAAAAACAGCCATGGACTGACTATGTTCCCTGTGTGCTTTTAAGGGAAATTGTGCTTGACTGTGATTGATTCAGAGAGCTGCATTTGGAGATACTGCATGTGTACCTGTTATCCTCCCAGAAAACACCCCCCCACTTTTGCCAGTGGTGAGGATTGAGGCTCTTTGATTACTGGCCTAGAGGTGGATGGTCATCACACCTTCACAGTATTGTAGTACTACATTCAATATATGTAGAGAATCACAAAATGATTACCACAATTTAAAAGTGGCTCTCCTGAGTTCAGTATCCATAACAGTAGCAGGCACACAGGAACTAACTTCACCCTAGGCTTCCTGTATGCATGTTTATAACACCTTCCTGCATTATGTACAATTTCTATATTTTATGACAACAAGAAGACATGCAACATAACATGTTCCATTTGGCAGCCCTATATCCATATCAGGTGTTTTCGTATAGGGACTATGGCTACACGGAATTTATCCTTGTGCAAATGCATTCACCTGTGCTACACTGGGTGATAATCTTATATCACTTACTGATTCACTAACATCATTACGTAATTGAACAAAGATGTTATAACCTTGTAATATGTACAAAATATATAACAGATGATATCTTCTTTCATTTTCTGTCAAAATGAATGGTGTAAAACTCTCGCTTCCCAAATGCTATATTCTGATTCAGCTCCCTGTAATCACCTATGAGCCTATGAGCCTGGGAACAATTGGTGATTAGTTGGTTGATGCAAACAGTTTCTGATGCACCAAATCAGTAAGCATAGGAAATGTCGTTGCCATGCTGTAGTTTGTTACTCCTCTTTAGTGCAAACAGTGAGGACATTAGGGTGAATGCACCACACTATACTGAAATTTACATTCACATCTCTGTACGTCACTGCCAGCAGCAACAGCTCTCAGACCTGAAACTCAAAAGAGTCAGTAAGTCCAATAATAACTTAGTATGTAGATAATATAGTAATGCTAGTACATCCAATAGTAACTTAGTACGTAGTTAATATAATAATGGTAGTATGTCCAATGGTAACTTAGTACGTACATATTATAGTAATGCTAGTAAGTCCAATAGAAACTAAGTACATACATAGTATAGTAATGCTAGTAAGTCCAATAGTAACTTAGTGCGTACATAGTACAGTAATGCTAGTAAGTCCAATAGTAACTTAGTACATAGTTAATATAATATTGCTAGTATGTCCAATGGTAACTTAGTACATGCATAGTAAAATAATGTAATTAAGTCCAATACTAACTTATTATGCACATAGTGTTGTAATGCTAGTAAGTCTAATAGAAACTTAGTACGTACATAGTATAGTAATGCCAGGAAGTCCAATAGTAACAAAGCATCACAGACCTCCAAAGCAGACACCCAAAAAACCTGCACCTCCTGTCATAAACCAGACAACACATAAAACACAAAATCAGTGTGCCACACAATCACAGTTCTTAAGGCAAAATAAAAGACCTAACACATTAGTAATAGGCGACTCTATAGTCAGGCACACTGATGTCCAACTCACTAGGCTGGACAAGGAGAAGGTTACTGTTAGCTGCCTGTTGGGAGCCAGAATCCGCCACATAACACAAGCACTCAGGTCACTCCAGAACAAGTACAAATATGACTCTGTCATTGTTCATGTTGGTGTGAATGACCTGAGACATACCTCCCTGGGCTACATGAAAAGAGACATGGAAGAGCTCTCTGCCCTCACCAAGAATGATACCACAGTATAAAGAAAAAATTATCAATTTCAACAATTGGCTAAGCTTCTGGTGTCATTCAAAGGAGATCAGTGTCTGTCAGCCTGGGAGGACATGCTCGACAGGCCTCATTGCTTCGCAAGAGACGGCTTGCACCTGTCACGCCTAGGCTTTCGAATACTGGCCAAGGCTTTTGCTGCCCCCATAGTGCCTTTTTTAGGCAAGGCTCAAAAGTCAAACTCACCTCTGTAAACAGCAGAAATAAAAAAATGAGGGTTATGCTACTCAACGCCAGGAGTTTAAATCTCAAAATGTATGCGCTCGAAGCACTCCTCAGTATGGAGAACATCGACAACTATGCAGTAACTGAAACCTGGTTCAAGGCTCCACAGAGCAACCCAGCACTACCAGGCTACAACTCATACCACACATTTCGGCCACAGAACATGGACCGAAACACAAAAGCAGGGGGTGTATCCATATTCATCAAGGATACCTACACCTCCAGGTTAGTGGCACAGCATGATACCTCCGAGATAATCCATGTGCAACTAACATCAGGCAAATCTGCAATGCAAATTGTGGCCTGCTACAGATCACCCTCCATGACCCAGGATGACAACTCCACCTTTCTGGAGACACTGGAAAACATGAAGGCCCTACCAAACACCCTGATATTGGGTATTGGGTAATATCAATTACCCTACCATTAACTGGGAAAACTACTCAAGTACAAACTCCCAGGTCCAGCGCTTCCTGGAATTTATCAACTCAAGTGCCCTGGATCAGTTGGTAAACTCCCCTACCAGAGGTGAAAACATATTGGACCTGGTCATCACCAACATGGGCGACAGGTGTTCCACACCAGGTGTCAACCTGTCACTGGTTAGATCTGACCATAAACTAATCATTCTGGATGTCCACACCACACCACCACCTCCAACCAAGGAAACCACAGTGAAAAACTTTTCTATAGCAAACTTCACCTTATTTAAGACAGAGGTGGTAAGTTTCACAGCCCCCATGCTAAAGGACTACAGTGTCCAAGATGCAGAAACCTTTACAAATGCACTCTATGAGCACTTACAATGATGCATGGATTGTGCCATCCCTAGAAAATCCAAGACTCACTCCCCTAAGAGAAGGAAACCAGTCTGGTGGACCCATGCCATAAACAGGCTATACAATAGAAGGAGGAAACTAGTTCAGAAAAAAAGCAAATCCCAAGACGAAAAGACACCCCTGATCAGTATCAGTAAGAAACTAAGGTCCCTCATAAAATCCTCCAAGGCTAACTTCAAAAGAAAAATAGCCAAGGATTCGGAAGTTAACCACAAAGCCTTCTTTAGCTATGTCAAGAATCTAAGTGGCAATTGGCAGATATGCTCTGAGCTAGTGCAAAATAGCACAAAATATACTGAACCCACTGATATTGCCAACATCCGGCAGATACATTCAGTGCAAACTTCACCCCCCTCTCACACCCAAAAGGGCCCACAACAATACCGGAAAAGTGCAGTGTCACGGAAATCACAAACGCACAGGTGAAAACAGCCCTTTCAAAAGCCAAAAGCACAGCATCAATGGGGCCAGATGGTGTCCCAGGCCTTGTCTTCCATGAACTACAGAACGAACTAAGCCCCCACCTTAACACACTGTTAAGCCTCAGCCTCTCCACAAGCTATGTGCCCATAGAATGGCGCACAGCAACGGTTATTCCGCTCCACAAAGGAGGGGCCACAACTGACGCTGGTAACTATCGCCCCATAAGCCTGACTAGCCTGGTCTGCAAGGCTATGGAGTGCATCATCATGGAACTCATTAACAAAGACATTGGGAACCTCCAAACACTTCACCCAACGCAGTTCGGCTTTGTTAAGGGCAGATCATGCCTACTAAACTTGCTTGACTTCTTCAAGACACTCACCAAGGCCATAGATGAGGGGAAGGTAGTTCACACAGTCTACCTTGACCTTGCCAAGGCTTTTGACACCATTCCCCACTCGGGAATTATAGAAAAACTCACCAGCCTGAACATAAACCCCTACATCATGAGATGGGTTGCCAAATGGCTTACAGACAGAACTCACACGTTAAGAATAGCAGGCTCCAAGTCCAACTCTAAACCAGTCACAAGTGGTGTCCCACAAGGCTCGGTCCTGGGACCCCTACTGTTCAGCATATACTCCTCAGAAGTACAGGCAAACACAGGAGGACTATGGCTAACCAACTTCGCCGATGACTGTAAACTGGGAGCCATAACTGACTCTCCGGCTGACACAGACATTCTCCAAAAGGGCCTTACTGAGACGGACACCTGGTGTCAAAGTCATGGTCTCAAGCTAAATGTCAAAAAATGCATAGTCATCCCATTTAGGAAAAACAAAACACCCATGAATTACCACATAGGTGGCAGCCCCCTTAATACGGAAGAGGTAATAAGAGATCTGGGAACCCGGGTAGATAGTAATCTCTCCTTTGACAGTCAAATTGCCAAAGTAGTTAGGAAATCCTTCTATGTAGCCCATTTAATTACTAAAGGGTTCGCATCTAGAAATAAAGAGGTTATAGTGCCCCTCTACTCATCACTCATCAGACCCATCATAGAGTGCAATGCCCGTTTGGGAGGTACCTCACAAGACACTTCCAACAGCTGGAAAGACCACAAAAGTACCTCACCAAGAGGATTACTGGTCTCAAACATATGTCCTATGCAGCCCGACTGGAAAAACTCTAGCTGTACTCAGTGACATATCACTTACTCGGAGGTGATCTCTGCCTGACTTACAAAGCCATGTCCAACTCAGAATTGATGGACATGCTCCACCTAAAGAAATCCAAGTCACTGTGAGCCACTTGCTCTAGTGAGCTAAACCTCGCCACAACAATAAATAGAACATGCTGGAGGGATAGATTCCTGTCACAGAGACTCCCCATGCTTTGGAACAAAATTACTAACTACATTAGGCAGACCCCCTCAGTAACACTCTTCAAGAGAAACCTTGATGGGTGGATGGGTAACAGAAAATACACCCCTGGGATCACTTCATTGGCTCTTTTTGACAGAGGCTCAGTTAATTAATCAATGGGTATGCAAAAGCTGAGACACTCTGGCTAGGCTTATAAATGTCCACAGGCAGATAGCCTAGTACCTACCTATGAACCTATGAACCTATGAACTATAGTATAGTAATGCTAGTAAATCCAATAGTAATTTAGTACGTACATAGTATAGTAATGCAAGTAACTCCAATCCTAACTTAATATGGACATAGTATTGTAATGCTAGTAAGTCCAATAGTAACTTAGAATGTACATAGTATAGTAATGCTAGTAAGTCCAGTAGTAACGTAGTACATAAATAGTATAGTAATGCTAGTAAGTCCCTCCTGTATTTCCCAGCGCTGGGAAGTCGAATATAAAACTCCACGGGTTGTTTTGTTAAGAATGCAGGCAATCCATTGATAAAAGCCTTTTGTTTGACACTCATGTTGCTAAATTAGTTAGGAAAACCTTCTACATTGCCCACCTGATCATGAAGGGATTCACATCTAGATCAAGGGAGGTCATCGTCCCCCTGTACTCATCACTCATTAGACCTATGATTGAGTACAATGCCCCATTCGGAATGTATCTGACCCGACACCTGCAGCAGCTGGAAAGGCCCCAAAAGTCCCTCACCAAAAGGATAAAGGGTCTCAAAAATATGTTTTATGCTGCCCGACTGAAAGAACTCCAGCTCTATTCAGTCTCATACCGCTTGCTCAGAGGTGACCTGTGCCTGACATATAAGGCCATGTCAAACCCTGATTTGATGAATATGCTTCACCTCAAAAAATCTAGATCCCTCAGAACCACAAGGGCGGGAGACTTAAACCTTGACACGGTTATTAATAGAACGTGCTGGAGGGACAGATTAATCACCCAGAGACTCCCTATGCTGTGGAACAAAATCCCAGTACATGTGAGGCAGAGCACCTCGCTGGCCTTGTTCAAGAGGAATCTTGACCAATGGATGGGAGATCGCAGATATACCCCAGGGATTACTTCAGTGTCACTGCTTGACAGAGGCACAGCAAAATAATAGGCATAGTTTTATTCAAACTAAAGGGGTGGTGAAAGCCAAATAACTATGGGCTAGGCTTATAAATGCCCTTGGGCAGATAGCCTAGTATGAACCTATGAACCTATGAACCTGTGAAAAGGCCAATTTTATTGAATGAAAGCACTAAGTAAAAAAAATAGCAATACAGAAAATGCTGGATTAATCGCTTTCATCTCCATTCAGGAGACTTCATCAGAAACAGGTTCCTGTGGATATTCTCCCGATTTAAACAATCTTAAATCATTCCTGATTGGTTGTCCAAGAACAAATCAAAACAAATGCATAATAAATATCAAAAATCGCAAATTGTAAAACATCATCATAAAAATAGAGTGTCTGATGTATAAATATATATTAATCCTTACCTAAAAATGTCCATATGTAAATAAATGATGAAAGAGCACCATAAAAATACCATAAAAATAGTCATAAAATTCATCTTAGCAGCCCAGCATGTAACTCAAAGCAGCACATTGTTTTAGTAAGCATGTAAAATGTACATATTTATGTGTTGGAGCATAACACATAAAGATAAGTATAATACACGAAATAAGCATAGCACCAATGATTAAGTGTGTATATAACATTTCACAACTTATTTATAATGTCTCCCTTATTATTCTGTGACTGAAATAGTCTAATTAATAATTAACTATTAACTATTTTGGGGTTGGTGGCTAATAGTTTGAGGGCTGGCGAACTAGAGATATGGTCATTCAACCCCAAATTATTGTAACATGCATCCAATCTCATTTGCCAGACCATCTCTCGATATTCCAGTTTTGCTTCCCAATCTCCCCCCTTCACTGTGTTTCACTTCTTCTAACACCCAAAATGTATATCCCGCCTTATCACTTTTTAAAATATGCCTATAAAGAGCATTATTGTCATTTTTTTCTAGTTATATCATACATATATTCATATATACGCTGTCTTAAGTTACGTTCAGTTTTCCCTATATAATATGCCCAGCAGGCTGTACAATAAGCAAGATATACCACTCCTCTGGTATAACAACTGGAGTATGTCTTGTTTTTAAGGTTGTAGGAAATGCTGGGTAAACATAAATCCTTGGATCCTGCTATAAAGGAACCCTGGGAACATCTCCCACATTTAAATGCCCCCAGTCCTATAAAGGAACACTAGGAACATCTCACACATTTAAATGCCCCCAGTCTAGGACTTGCCCCTCCATTGTGTTCTCCTTTTTTCCCACATTTAAATGCTTCCAGTCTAGGACTTGCCCCCCTCTTGTGTTTTCAATTTTTCTTTTCTAAAATTTATTTTAAATTATAGTTCCTCTTGTAACTATATCTGAGGGGTCTCTGAAAAAAAGTCCAATTTACTAGGCATTCTTTTGAATATGTCCCAAATGTCATTAATACATTTCTTAACCCACCCTATATTCTGACCATGGGTTATAACCAAATATGGTAACTGGGGTAATATTGATTCAGTCTCATTACATTTCTTTCTGTTGCTTGTAACTTCACCACTTCTGAGTAGGGATAAGTAAATAGTTCCCCATCCCTTCACAATAGTATCTTTGATGGGGTAATTAAACTATCTGGATATCCCCTTTCTCCAAAAATTGCGTGTATACGATTAATCTCTTTTATAAAATCATTTTTCTCTGAGGTCATCCTGGCTATCCTCACCATCTGTCCCTTAACAATGTTACGCTTCATAAAATATGGATGATCACTATCATAACATAGATAGGAGTTGGAGAAACAATCTTTTCTATAGATGGTTAGTCTAACATCTAAGCAGTGAATTTCATCCAAACCTATCTCATGAGTAAGTTGTAAAAATGCAGTTGTATGATTCAAGAAATCCATGAAGAGGGACATTAATTCACATGGTCCCTTCCATAGAATAAATATGTCACCCAGGAAATGATAATATCTGTCTATATATTCATAATAACTTGATTTAAAAACAAAATATGTTTCCCAGTATAACATTACTATATTTGCATAGATGGGGGCACAGGACAACCCCATGGCAACCCCATCAAGTTGATGATACAATTCCCCCTGAAAATATATATAATTATAGTTTAACACCATTTCCATATTCTCCAATACTAGTTTAAAGTCATCATGTGTCAAAAAGCCAAACTCGATTAACATCTGTTCAAACCAGTCTAATCCAATACTATGGGGTATCATGGAAAAAAGATCCTTGACATCAATGTTTAGGAATACATTGTTTCCATTGTATTCCGTGGTCCCAATTTTATTAAAAAAATCCCATGAGCCACTGAGTATGTGGGGGTAATTCTTATAGAAACCTTTTAATTTTGTGTCCATAAAAATAGCTAGGGGTTGTGTTTTGGACCCTTGGGGTGTAACTATGGGTCTCAGTGGTGGATTATCTACCCCTTTGTGAACTTTCGGGATACCAAAAATTGCTGGTATAAATACTCTCAAGAACTGATATAACTGTAAAGCAATAAGTCCCTGCATCAAATTGTCTTCCAGTACCAAATCTATTTCCTATATGAAATATTAAGTTCATCTTTGAAGATAGATGCATACCTGTTTCCTGTATTTAGGATTTCCAGCATTTTGGCTGTGCAATCCCACTGCTCCATAAGTACCACATCTCCCCCCTTGTCCGGCTTCATAACCCTGATCTTGTCATTGTGACTTAATTCTTTAAGTAATCTAATTTCTTCTGGGGACAAGTTAGGTTGGCAATATCTATTTGTTCCATAGTCTTTCCTTATTTGACTTATCACACACACATCTCAAAATTTTGAAAATCTTGTTGTAGTGGGGGATTATAAGTACTTTTTTACACAACTTAGACCCCTTGTCTAATGCTAGTGAGTCTGTGAACATAGGTTCCAAATTCAAATTTCTGGTAAATAATTTAATATCCAAGGTAATGTCCTCCAATTTCAATTTCTGGGCTGGTACAAAAGTGAACCCTTTTAAAAAAAAGGGAAAAATAGTTTTGGTCAATCACCATATCTGTGTAATTATATTTATTAAAATTATTATAAGCAGGTATAATATCCCTGGGATTGTCATTATAATGGTGTGTGGTAAATTCATCATCACCAATTTCTTCGTAACTATCTAACATTACATTAGAGTATCCACTTAAACAGCCATGGTTAAAACAGATATAGTTGTAATTGTAACTACTATAATCATCATTGGGGGAAGGGGCTATTAGTATATCCTTTGTAGTGGTTTCCCTTGGGGGTAGGGATAACAATTCCCCATCACCTCCACATAGGAGGGTTGGTGGGGTAAGTTCTGTATTCCTTCTGACCTCCTGGGTCCTTCCATCCCTAAAGGGCTCCCCTGACCATTATTGCGCTCCTCATAATCACTAGGAACTTGTATATCATCCCCCCTCCCCCTTTTGTAATTATCCTGGCTTATTTCAAAATTCCTTCCCATGTTATGTGTATTGTTTGTGCTATCTTGGTTTCCAAAATGGAAACCTCTATTGCCCCTTTGGTGTGTGTGAGAATCACAAAAATAGGCTTTGCCTTGTTCATACTCTTAGGTTCATAGGTTGATACTAGGCTATCTACCCTAGGGCATTTATAAGCCTAGCCAGAGTGTGTTTGGCTTTCACCACCCTTTTAGATTAGCTGACTGTGCCTCTGTATAGTAGGTCACAGAAGATAGCTCTTTTAAGGTTAGTTTACTGTGCCTCTGTCTATTAGGGACACAGAGGAGATCCTGGGGTAAACCTACGGTCTCCCATCCACTCATCAAGATTTCTCTTGAAGAGGGTCATTGAGGGGCTCTGCCTAACATGGATTGGGATTTTGTTCCAGAGTGAGGGGAGCCTCTGGGATATGAATCTGTCCCTCCAGCATGTCTGATTTATTTCTGTGATGAGGTGTAAGTCCCTGGAGCATGTAGCTCTAAGGGATTTGGATTTCCTGAGGTGGAGCATGTCCATTAATTCTGGTTTGGACATGGCTTTATACGTCAGGCACAGATCGCCTCTGAGTAGGTGGTAAGCAACTGAGTAGAGCTGGAGTTTCTTTAGCCTAACTGCATAGGGCATCTGTTTGAGTCCCTTGATCCTCTTGGTGAGGTACTTTTGGGGTCTTTCCAGTTGCTGCAGGTGTCGGGTAAGGTACATCCCAAATGGGGCATTGTATTAAATTATGGGCCTGATGAGTGATGAGTAGAGGGGCACAATGACCTCTCTTGATCTAGATGTGAACCCTTTCGTGATAAGGTGGGCTATATAGAAGGTCTTTCTAACCACTTTGGCAACGTGATTGTCAAAGGAGAGATTGCTATCTACTTCTTCTGTACTTAATGGATTACCACCTATGTGGTAATTTGTGGGCACTTTGTTTTTCCCAAAGGGGATGACTATGCACTTTTCGGTATTTAGCTTTAGGCCATGGCTCTGGCACCAGTTATCCGTCTCTGTGAGACCCTTTTGGAGGATGCTTGTGTCAGTCAGTGAGTCGATTATGGCACCCAGTTTGCAGTCATCTGCGAACTTGGTCAGCCACAGTCCTCCCGTGTTAGCCTGTACCTCAGAGAAATATATACCGAACAAGAGAGGTCCCAGGACTGAGCCTTGTGAGATGGCACTTGTAACTGGTTTAGAATCTGACATGGCACCTGCAATTCTGACCATGTGGGTTCTATCCCTGAGCCAGTTTGCAACCCATCTTGTGACATAGGGGTTGATATTTAAGCTGGTGAGCTTATTTATGATGCCCGAGTGTGGTATTGTGTCGAAGGCTTTTGCGAGGTCCAGGTAGGCTGTGTGGACTACCTTTCCTTCATCTATGGCCTGGAGACTGTTTCAAAGAAGTCGACCAGGTTCAAGAGGCAAGATCTGCCCTTAACAAAGCCGAATTAGGTAGGCTCCAGTGTTTGGAGGTTCCCAATGTCTTTGTTTATGAGTTCCATGATGATACGATCCATAGCTTTGCAGACCACGCTAGTCAGGCTTATAGGGAGATAGTTTCTGGGGTCCGTTGTGGCACCACCTTTGTGGAGTGGGACCACTGTTGCTGTACGCCATTCCTTGGGTACATATCCTGTAGTAAGGCTGAGATTGAACAGTGACTTTATGTGAGGGTTCAGTTCTTCTTGGAGCTTGTGTAAGATGCAGCCTGGGACACTGTCCAGTCCCATTGATGCTGTGTTTTTTGCTTTGGAGAGGGCAGCTCTTACCTGTGCATCTGTGATGTTAGGGAGGCTATACTCTGTTGGGATAGACATTTGCTCTTTTGGGGGGAAGGGGGGGAGAAGTTTGCACTGAACCTGTCTGCCAGGATGTTGGCAATGTCTGTGGGTTCAGTGTATTTTTTGTCATTTTGCACTAACTCAGAGCATATCTGGGAGTTGCCACCCAGGTTCCTGACATAACTAAAGAAGGCCTTGTGATTATCTTTGGCGTCTTGTGCAATTTTTCTTTCAAAGCTGGCCTTAGATGATTTTATGAGGGATCATAGTTTCTTGCTAGTACTGATCAGAGATGCCTTCCCTTTTTGGGATTTTGCTCTATCATGTAGTAGCTTCCTCCTTCTGTTGTATAGCTTATTTATGGCTGGGGTCCACCAGACAGGTTTTCTGCCTTTGGAGGAGTGAGTCTTGGTTTTATTTGGGATAGCATGATCCAAGCATTCCTGTAGGTGTCCATAGAATGTGTTTGTAAAGGATTCTGTGGTTTGGGCCGTATTTTCCACTGGCCTGGGGGCGTTGAAGGATTCCACCTCCGTTTTGAGAAGTGTGAAGTTTGCTTTTGAGAAGTTCTTCACCGTGGTTTCCTTGGCTGGGGGTGGGGACGGGACATGGATGTCCAGTGAGATTAATTTATGGTCAGATCTTACCAATGAGGGGTATACCTCTGGTATGGAACATAGAGTCACCATGTTGGTGATGATCAGGTCAAATATGTTTTCCCCTCTTGTGGGAGTGGTGACCAGTTGTTCCATAACATTTGAGTTTATAAATTCTAGGAACCATTGGGCGAGGGTGTTGGGGATTGAGTAGTGCTCCCAGTCTGTTTGGGTAGTTGAAGTCACCCAATATGATGGTGTTTGGAGAGACCTTCATATTCTTCAGTGTTCTCAGGAAAGCTGAGTGAGGTTCCTGAGTTTAGGAGGGTGGTCTGTAGCAGACTACAAATTGAAAGGTAGTTTTGCCCACTGTTAATTGCACATGGATGGTCTCCAATGCTTCGTGCAGTGCCACTAACCTGGAGATGTGGGTATCTTTGATGAATATGGATAGTCCCCCTCCTTTTGTGGTTCAGTCTGAGTTTTGGGGCCGAAAAGCATGGTATGAGGTATAACCTGGTAGTGCTGGGGTGCTCTCGGGAGCCTTGAACCAGGTTTCTGTTACTGCACAGATATCGATATTCTCCATACTGAGGAGAGCCTCGCGTGCATGCATCTTGAGGTTTAGACTTCTGGCGTTGAGTAGCATTACCCTTAGTTTCTTTTTCCTTGTGTTGTCTATGGAGGTGAGTTTGTCTTTTGAGCCTTGCCTAAAAAAGGCACTATGGGGTTGACAAGAGCTTTAGCCAATATTCGAAAGCCCAGGGGTGCAGGTGCAAGCCGTCCCTAGTGAAGCAACGTGGCTTGTCGAGCATGTCATCCCAGGCTGACAGACACTGGATCCCCTTTGAATGAAACCAATACTTTAGCCAATTGTTAAAATTGATCATTTTGTCTTTATACTGTGGCATCATTCTTGGTGAGGGTAAGATGCTACGCAGGGTCAGGGTCATACCGGCCTGGGCTACATGATCAGAGAGCTCCTCTATGTGTCTTTTCATGTAGTCCAGGAAGGTATGTCTCAGGTCATTCACACCAGCATGGACAATGATGGAGTCATATTTGTACTTGCTTTGGAGTGACCTGAGTGCTTGTGTTATGTGGCGGATCCTGGCACCCAACAGGCAGCTTACAGTGACCTTCTCCTTGTTCAGTCTTGTGAGCAGGATGTCAGTGTGTCTGACAATAGAGTCACCTATTACAAGTATATTAGGTGTGTTGTTTAGCCTTAAGGGCTGTGACTGCGTGGCACACTGACTTTGTGAACTATGTGATACGTGGGTATTGTTGTGGGGTAGCAGTTGCTTGGATGCCTGCTTTGGAGGTCTCTGCTGCTTAGGCAGATTTTTATTTAGAGCCTCCGAGTATGTTTTTGTGTGTTTATGTGTTTGGTTCCCTGTTGCGATAGGTCTATGTGAGACTGGATTTGTGGTGTGTGTGGTTACCTTCTCCTCCTGACTGACTGTGCCAGTACTGGGTTGAGAGAGCTCAGCCTCCAGTTAGGTCTCTCTCTAGCTTTGAAACTTTTCTTTTGTGGTTTTTGGTCATTCATTTGTCCACATCTTGTATCTAAAATAATCATTTTTATATTCTTGAACACTGAACAACAAATCCTCATCCATTTTCTTATTTAAAATGTATATATCTTTTTTTCAATTTATCATCAAACACTCATTATTCTGCACCATCGCTCTCAAAATAGCAATACCACAGTCATTTAAAATGTCTGTGACAGTCTTGAAAAACTCAGAATCTCTAACTATGTTGTTCGGAAATTTGTTGAGCCTCAACTCTTTAGGCACAATTTAGCCAAGCAATACACTGATTAAGATACCATTTATCCAAAAACAAAGACTTGTACTTAGATAAACTGACTTTCAAAGTCTTACATATTTCTTGATAAGTCCAATAGGTTTTTTGTTTGCTGGTTCTGCCAGTTCCCATGTAGTGAAAGGATTTGTTGAGCCACTGTTGGAAGTCTAGTTTGCTGTATTCAGCAAAATTAGTTCCACACGCCTCAACTCTATCCCCACAAGTATTTTTGGCATTTTTTTGGTGGTTATAGAGGCCATTGTTGGTATGAATGCGAGCATTACCTCTTTTCTTCACTCTGGATGTAGACGGTGTGTCATCTCTCCTTGTTGACGTCATCTCGGCACTGACATTCATCAACAGACTGCCTTGTGCACACAGAATGGTATTTTCTGAACTCGAACTATTGAGTTCAGTTTGAGAATAACTCTGAATCAACTTGATAAGTTCCCCTAATAAGGAACTGCTATCCATTTGTGTATGGGGGGACGACTCGACTGCCAGGCATAAAAAACGAAACCAATAACCAAAAGGTGAACACAAATCATGAAGCCACTCACTTCTATGCTGGCCCCAATAAAGGCTGGCCCTCCTGTATTTCCCAACACAGGGAAGTTGAATACAAAACTCCACAGGTTGTTTTGTTAAGAATGCAGACAATCCATCGATAAAAGGTCAATTTTATTGAATGAAAGCATGAAGTAAAACAAATAAAAATACAGAAACTGCTGGATTAAGTGCTTTCATCAGAATCAGTTTCCTATAGATATTCTCCCGATTTAAACAATCTTAAATCATTCCTGATTGGTTGTCCAATTAAACTATTCAGGGTTAACTCTAAAATTTCCTTCTTAGTCAGAACAAATCAAAACAAATGCATAATAAATATCAAAAATCACAAATTGTAAACCATCATCATAAAAGAGTGCCTGATGTATAAATATATATATATATGAAAATAATATGTAATTAAGTGCATATGTGTAGAAACACCACAATAATAATAATACATCCTTGTATAAAAATCCTTACATAAAAAATGTAAGAAAGAAATTTAACGAGACTGAATCAGCATTACTGCAGTTACCATATCTGGTTATGACCCATGGTCAGAATATCGAGTGGGTTAAGAAATGTATTAATCACACTTGGGACATATACAAAATAATGCCTAGCAAATTGGACTTTTTCAGAGACCTCTCAGATATAGTTACAAGAGGAACTCTAATTTAAAAAAAATTTTAGAAAGGAAAAAATGAGAACACAAAGAAGGGGCAAGTCGTAGACTGGGGGCATTTAAATGTGGGAGATGTTCCTAGTGTTCCTTTATAGGACTGGGGGCATTTAAATGTGGGAGATGCTCCCAGGGTTCCTTTATAGGACTGGGGGCATTTAAATGTGGGAGATGTTCCCAGGGTTCCTTTATAGGACTGGGGGCATTTAAATGTGGGAGATGCTCCCAGGGTTCCTTTATAGGACTGGGGGCATTTAAATGTGGGAGATGTTCCCAGGGTTCCTTTATAGGACTGGGGACATTTAAATGTGGGAGATGCTCCCAGTGTTCCTTTATAGCAGGATCCAAGGATTTATGTTTACCCAGCATTTCCTACAACATTAAAAGCAAGACATACTCCAGTTGTTATACCAGAGCGGTGGTATATCTTGCTTATTGTACAGCCTGCTGGGCATATTTTACAGGAAAAACTGAACGTAACTTAAGACAGCATGTATATGAATATATGTATGATATAACTAGAAAAAAATGACAATAATGCTCTTTATAGGCATATTTTAAAAAGTGATAAGGCGGATTAGAAATTTGTGGGTGTTAGAGGAAGTGAAACACAGTGAGAGGGGGAATTGGGAAACAAAATTGGAATATCGAGAAATGGTCTGGCAAATGAGATTGGACGCATGTAACAATAATTTGTGGTTGAATGACCATATCTCTATTTCGTCAGCCCTCAAACTATTAGCCACCAACCCCAAAATAGTTAATAGTTAATTATTAATTAGACTATTTCAGTCACAGAATTATAAGGGAGACATTATAAATAAGTTGTGAAATGTT
This sequence comes from Protopterus annectens, assembly GCF_019279795.1. Taxonomy (NCBI): domain Eukaryota; kingdom Metazoa; phylum Chordata; order Ceratodontiformes; family Protopteridae; genus Protopterus; species Protopterus annectens. Next base: position 405,442,209 of record NC_056746.1, read on the forward strand.
ATATACACACTTAATTGTTGGTGCTATGCTTATTTCGTGTATTATACTTATCTTTATGTGTTATGCTTCAACACATACATATGTACATTTTACATGCTTACTAAAACAATGTGCTGCTTTGAGTTACATGCTGGGCTGCTAAGATGAATTTTATGACTATTTTTATGGTATTTTTATGGTGTTCTTTCATCATTTATTTACATATGGACATTTTTTAGGTAAGGATTTTTATATAAGGATGTATTATTATTATTATTATTATGGTGTTTCTACACATATGCACTAAATTAGATATTATATATATATATATATATATATATATATATATATATATATATATATATATATATATATATTTATATATATATTTATACATCAGGCACTCTTTTTTATGATGATGTTTTACAATTTGCGATTTTTGATATTTATTATGCATTTGTTTTGATTTGATCTGACTAAAAAGAAAAATTTAGAGTTAACCCTGAATGGTTTAATTGGACGACCAATCAGGAATGATTTAAGATTGTTTAAATCGGGATAATATCCACAGGAACCTGTTTCTGATGAAGTCTCCTGAATGGAGATGAAAGCGATTAATCCAGCAGTTTCTGTATTGTTATTTGTTTTACTTAGTGCTTTCATTCAATAAAATTGGCCTTTTATCGATAGATTGCCTGCATTCTTAACAAAACAACCCGTGGAGTTTTGTATTCAACCTTACTGTGTTGGGAAATACAGGAGGGCCAGCCTTTATTGGGGCCAGCATAGAAGTGAGTGGTGTTCGTGATTTCTGTTCACCTTTTGGTTAATGCTAGTAAGTCCAATGGTAACTTTGTACATGCATAGTATAGTAATGTTAGCAAGTCCAATAGTAACTTAGTACGTACATAGCAGAGTAATGCTAGTAAGTCTAATAGTAACGTAGTATGTGCATAGTATAGTAATGCTAGTAATAACTCCAAACGCAACTTAGTATGAACATATTATAGTAATGCTAGTAATAACTCCAAATGCAACTTAGTACGAACATAGTATAGTAATGCTAGTAAATCCAATACTAACTTAGTATGCACATAGTATAGTAATGCTAGTAAGTTCAATAGTAACTTAGTATGTACATAGTATAGTAATGTTAGTAAGTCCAGTAATAAATTAGTATGTACAAAGTACAGTAATGATAGTACATCCAATGGTAATTTAGTGCATACATAGTATAGTAATGCTAGTAAGTCCAATAGTAACTTAGTACGTGCATAGTATAGTAAAGCTGGTAAATCCAATAATAACTTATTATGTATATAGCATAGTTATGCTAGTAAGTCCAGCGTTAACTTAGTACATACATAGAATAGTAATGCTAGCATTTCCAATAGTAACTTAGTATGTACATAGTATAGTAATGCTAGTAAGTCCAACACTAAATTTATATGAACATAGTATAGTAATGCTATTAAGTCCAATAGTAACCTAGTACATACATAGTATAGTAATGCTAGTAAGTCCAATTGTAACCTAGTACATACATAGTATAGTAATACTAGTAAGGGTCTTTATCAGTTCAACGAAACAGCACATCATCGAATACAACAACCTCAAACTTCTAAGCACGAAATCTAAAAACATTGAAAACTCACTGTTCCGAGAAAACACACACACAACACAAGCACACCAAAAAAACAGCAATCCACACACATACACTTAAAATCCTCCATCTAACCCTACACTAAACTGTACATACAGTACTATCTATCCACGATCCTTAATCCAAACACTAACCCTAAGGTCCATCACTATCGCACACTCACCTCACCCGTGCCCTTACCCTAACTCACATACCCCACCCTAACCCTAAGGTCTATCACTATCATGCAGTCACCTCACCCGCACCCTTACCCTAACTCACATATCCCGCCCTAACCCTAAAGTCTGTTACTATTGCACACTCACCTCACCCACACCCTAACCCTAACTCACATACCCCGCCCTAATCCTAATGTCTATCACTATCGCACACTCACCTAACCCGCGCCCTAACCCTAACTCACATACCCTGCCCTAACATTAATGTCCACACAATCGCAAACTTACCTGAACTCAACCCGTACCTTTCCACCACAGTGCTGAAAATAGCGAAGCCACAGAAACGGACAACCAAATTCTTTCCCTAGGAAAAAATTTGGTTATCTGCAGCTTTGCTATTTTCAGTGTTTGCTGTTTTTGGGTCGATATTAGACCATTCAAAGTATTAACACTCTGATGATCTAATATAGATCCTACTAGTAAGTCCAATAGTAACTTAGTATGTACATAGTATAGTAATGCTAGTATATCCAATAATAACTTATAATGTGCATAGTATAGTAATGCTAGTAAATCCAATAGTAACTTATTATGTACATAGTATAGTAATGCTAGTCCTGACTTGATACAGTACTAGAACAGTTTCCAAACAGGTATATCTATATGTATGTTTGTGTGTGTGTGTGTGTGTGCGTGTGTGTGTGTGTGTGTGTGTGTGTGTGTGTGTGTGTGTGTGTGTGTGAGCGTATAGATGGATAGGCAGACAGATAGATACATACATAGATACATACATACATAGATACAAACATAGAGAGATAGATACAAACATTCAATGCCATTGAGTTACATGACACCTAGAGTGATCTCATGAATGCCCACCACAAATCATATAGCTACTAGGCTAGTAGGGAATGGAAGAAGGTTATCAAGTTTTGCCAGTCCTTTCTTCTCATTAACCTACACAACAGTATAAAGACACCTGCGGAGAATTTAGTCATATCAGTTCACACACACACATCTTTAGCATGTGGAAGAAAACCTGAGTATCTAAAGAAAACCAGCACAAACACCAAGCAAAAGCACTCTATCCTAGAATGGAACCATGGAATCTTCTGTTGTAAGGCAACTATACTCTGCACAACACACACACACACACACACACACACACACACACACACACACACACACACACACACACGTATATATGATTATATCATAACATGTTGAAAATAGATTAAAAATAGAAAGGACTGAACTTCTAAAAAAGGAAAAATAGATCAAATGTAAAAACCACTAACACACAGCTAAGAACACATTTTATTTATGGGTTCTCGACTGGGTTAGTCCCATTAGGCAAATGGACTCTTTTCATGGGAAATCTGAGGTGGTATTTATACTACTTGGGGAAATTTGGTTGGAGTATCAAGGAACTTCCCTTGTTTTTCTCAGTAGGTGTTGTGGGATCTTTTACAGCTACATGAGCTACCTTCATCTCAAGCAGGTGGGACTTTGGCTTAATGTCTCATCCAAAGGATGATGCATTCAGTGATTCTCTACGACAAACAGCCCTATATCAGTAAATCTCTGCTACAACACCAAGACCAAGCATTGTCTGAATAGTGGTACTGTTTATGGAAAGGGCTTTTAGTAATGCAACATTTAGAGTTGGGGATGGGGCAGTGAAACATTTAGGGTTAGGTTTAGCATAAATGAATAAGGCACCACAATAAATCCATCCTCTTACTCAGCCCTTACTCTAACCCTAACCCTAACCCTAACCCTAACCCTAACCCTAACCCTAACCTGTGGATACTTGCAAAAGCACATTCACTGCTTTAATGTGATTTTGCACATCTTTAAAACATCTTTTCAGTCACACTACATTTGCACTAATGGGCATTCACTCATGTGTAGTTGCATTTTTTACACCCACGCAAACTTTTCTAACAGAAGAGTATTTTACTTTTTTGACATGCAGATACTACACAGATACATATAGCTTTATGTATCTACATATTGCACGTTTATCTATCTATATATGCATCGTGTGTGCGTGTGTGTGTGTGTGTGTGTGTGTGTGTGTGTGTGTGTGTGTGTGTATGTGCGTGTGTGCGTGTGTGTGTGTGTGTGTGTGTGTGTGTGTGTGTGTGTGTGTGTGTGTGTGTGTCTGTGCAGGCATATGAGTGGTAGTCTCTGGAAGATGTATCTATCTCAGAATAAGAAATACTTCACAGTACCTCCAAGAATACCTTCGGAAACCACCAATAAGTGCCAACGACTGCCAAATAAGGTATATTCTACAGTTTATTGTAACAAAGCATGAACACGAACTGATACGACAAGCAGATAAAACAAACAAAATTTAGTGAATGAAACAGAGTTAAGCGCTTTCAACCATAATAACTGGTCTTCATCAGAACTCAGTTGCAGAATTCCTTAAAGACACAGATACCCTCCATAGAGGCTCATCACAAATAGAATACAGGGAATAAACAAGTCCTATGTAGAGTACGTTAAAGCCCTGTCCCTGCACTCAATCTTCTACAGACCACTACATGGTGATCTATGCCTAGCATGCAAGGCTTCCTCTGATCCCACAACAATGGATTTGTTATACATCTGCAAAACAAATAGTGACAGAAATACCCATTCTAAGGGCCTAAACATCACCTGCAACATAAACAGGACATTCTGGAGTGACTGGTATGTTTCTCAAAGAATACTTTTCTTGGGGAAGGCTTTCTAGCCATGTGAAGCAAAGCTCATCCCTAACCATGTTCAAATGTGATTTGGACTCTAGTGAATGGGAAATTGCAAATTTCTCTTTGGTGTGCCACCTATGCTCTGAATGGATAGGGGCAGACTGTGAATGGTTGATGTGTATAATCCTATATCATAATTCATAAAAATCATTGTGATACTGATATATCAGTTATATTTTCTTTGATATATCAGTTATATTTTCTTAAACTGTCAGATTAGGGTAGGCTTGGATAGGTTTAAAATGATTCTTGGGCTGATAGTCTAGTAACTGGATCTGCAGATCGTGCTTTGGGGTCCTGCAGACTACAAGAGCAAAAGAAAGGAGAAAGAGAGACTTTAAGTGACTCCACTTTGATTTTTTTTCTGATTATACTGCTTTCTGCACTTGATTTAAGTCATTTTATCATTTAACTGCATTTATTTTAACTGTATTTGCTTTAAAATTGCTAAACACTTGTGTGCTAGCTTGCACTGCATTTAAAGTATTTTTATTACTGTTTTAACTGTTTTCTTTCTGCAAAAAAACAATAACAAAAAAATTCTAAGCTTGTTTCCCACCTTTCCTGTTACTAGAGCAGTCCAGATACAGATTTTCTATATCCAGGACTGTTTTGTAAGTTTCTGAGTTCTCTACTATCTGACACTTTAATTAGTTTATTCACTTAGCAATTCATCAGGCTTGTTGTAGCAATTATTGTAGCACACATAAATGCTATCAGCACTAGACTTGCTATAAGGAAACAGCTCCAGTACTTAGTAATGATGACCATCCCTCCTGGCATGTCTAAAGGTCAGTTCCCTGTGCATTCTCCTATTAACCTGGTGAACTTGGGCATTTTGAGGCAGTGTAGCAACTGTCTCATGTACACAGACAACCCTCTCTTCTTACCTTCCAATGCTCAGACTTGTGAGAGATGCACTTATATCTCCAAATTGGAAGCCATGCACTCTCCAGCCAAGACCGGAATATCTGGTCAAGAGGAGAAGGTCAACACCTGCACCACACCACATGGAACACACAGCCCTCCAGAACACCCACCATCACAGCCCTCACATAAAAACACAAACCACACACCTACCTTTGCAGAGGATCTCAACAGAAATATACCCAAACAGCAGAGACCTCCAAGGCAGAAATGCACTCGACCACCACAACACAGCACAAACCACAATACACACAGCTCACCTACACAATGTGCCCCTCAACCTAAGCCCCTAAGGTAAAGCAGCTTGCCAAATACAATAATCATAAGTGACTCACTAGTGAGGCACACTGATGTCCCACTCACTAGGTTGAATAAGGAGAAGGTAACAGCCAGCTGTCTATCAGGTGCCAGAATTTGACACATAAAACATGCACTCAGGTCACTCCACAACAAGTACAAGTATGACTCTGTCATTGTAAATGACCTGAGGTGCACCTCTCTGGACTACATGAAAAGAGACATGTTGGAGCTCTCGGGTTGTGTGGCCCATGCAGGTATGACCCTAGCCTTGAGCAGTATCCTACTGTCACCCAAAATAATACTGCAGTACAAAGAGATAATGATTGACTTCAACAATTGGCTAAGTTTCTGGTGTCATTCTAAGGGGATCTAGTATCTGTCCACTTGAGATGACACGAGTGACAGACCTCGATGCTTTGCAAGAGATGGCCTGCATCTGTCACCCCTGAGTGTCTGGGTACTGGCTAAGGCTCTTGCAACCCCTATTGTGCCTTTTTTAGGTGGTGTTCCATAGACCAAATTACCACTGTAACAACTATAAATAAATGCAATCTGAGGGTCATGCTGCTCAACACTAGAAGTCTAAATCTCAAGATGCATTTGCTCAAAGCACTCCTCAAAATGGAGAACATTGACATTTGTGCTGTAATGGAGACCTGGTTTAAAGCAGCATAAAGCACCCCTGCATTACCAGGCTTTAACTCATTCCACACCTTTCAGCCCCAGAACATGGACCGAAGCTCCAAATGTGGTGGTGTCTCCATATTCATAAAGGATATGCACACCTCCAGACTAGTAGCCCAGCATAATGCATCTGAGATAGTCCAGGTACAACTAACATTGGGTAAGATGGCAATTCAGGTCGTAGCCTGCTATAGGTCCCCATCCATGTCCCAAAACTCTCACTCCACATTCCTAACCACCCTGGAAAATATTAAGATCCAACCCAACACTCTCATACTAGGTGACTTCAACTACCCCTCCATCAACTAGGAAAACTACTCATGCAACAATGCACTGGCCCAACGCTTCCTGAAATTCATCAATTCCAATGCCCTGGACCAGCTCATTCTTACCCTACTAGAGAAAGCAACATCCTTGACCTGGTTATTACCAACATGGGCAACCGTTGCTCTACACCAATAGTCAATTCCTCCCTGGTTAGATCTGACCTCAAACTAATCACCATGGAAATCCAGATCTCACCCACACCCACTGCAAAGGTATCCACTATAAAAAAACTTCTCCAAAGCTGACTTTGGACTCCTAAAAACAAAGGTGGCTAACTTCACGATGCCCATGCCAATGGAAAATAGATGCATGACTGCCGAATCATACACCAATGCACTGTACGAACATGTGCATAAATGTATGGAACTAGCCATACCCAACAGAACCAAGATGCTCTCTTCCAAAAAAAGAAAGCTAATCTATTGTTCCCCTGCCATTAATAAACTCTACAACAGAAGGAAGAAACTGATTCAGAAAAAGGTGAAGTCCCAAGACTGGAAAAATTCCCTTATTAGCTCAATAAAAAGTTGAGATCCGTCATCAAAACCTCCAAAGCCAGCTATGAAGGGAGAATTGTGGCAGACACTAAAAACAACCACAAAGCCTTTTATAGTTATATCAAGAATTTCCACGACAATACCCAGATTTGCTCTGAGTTACTGCACAATGGTACCTCCTATACTGAGCTAACAGATATTGCCAACATACTGGCTGACAGATTCAGTGGCAACTTTACCCCCGAAAAGAACCAATCTCAATACCGGAAGAATGCCAGGCACCCAGTATTACTGCAGCACAGGTTAAAGCTGCATTGTCCAAGTTCAAGAATACAGCTTCCATGGGACCTGATAATATCCCTGGCTGTGTTCTACATGAATTGCAAAGTGAACTGGCACCACATCTCAACCATTATCTGCGCTCCAAACTCCATTCCGTCCCTGAAAAAACTAACTCAAGATGCCTTCACAACCACTGAAAAATAAATGCATGACAATCATCTCTCTCTCAATCCATCTAAAACCAAACTGATACTATTCACCCCATCAAAAAGCATAACTATTGACAAAAACTCTTTCCTCATAACCAGTCAAAATAATACATCCCTAGAAATTGTCTCCAATGCTAAACTGCTAGGAGCTCTCATTGATAATCAGCTCACATTTGATTCCCACATACAAACAAACATTAAAAAGACACATCAGAAACTTGGTATGTTCTACCGGCACATACGCTTCCTCTCCCCATCTACCAGATTCCTCCTATCTACCACATACCTCATCCCCTCTCTCCTTTATGGTGCTCCACTACTAACCAACCTTAAATCCTCTACCAAAACAAAACTTTCTTCCTGCTACAACAAAATCGCTAAATTCGCCTCTGGCCATAGATCCTTCTCCCACCACTGTACTGTCCACAAACTGAATTGGCTAGAGCTCCCTAACTATCTTACCTACACTCAACTAACTCAAGCTCATAAGCTCATCTTTAAGCACTCACTCTGCCCCTCTCTCTCCTCAGCCATCACCATGCACCATCCTAATAGACCCCTTAGAACCAGCACTCAGAACCTACTTGAACTCCATAAACCTGCCCATCCAGCAGGTAAACTCTTACTTTCCTTTGCCCTGGCCCCCCTCTGGAACTCCCTCCCATCACATATCCGTACTACCAGCAGCCCACCTCTGGAACTTCCTCCCATCACATATCCGTACTACCAGCAGCCTTCCAGTCTTTAAATCTCTCTTCAATTCACACCTATCTTCTCTCTGGGAATGCTCCTGTACCCACCCTGCATAATTCATCCAGCTACTACACACTCCTTAATCTACAATCCCTTCCCCTCCATAGGAACACTCCTACTATAGTTAACCACTTATGTAAATACTATCTGTGCACACCTACTAACTAGAACCTTAACTAATACTTTCTCTCCCTACATTTATTAGTGAATATAGAAATTAAAAATTGTAAACTTATTTGTTATTCTTGTATTTGCTCTTCTGTTGCTTTTCCTGTTTTTCTTAATACTATCTTGTGCTTATATGTACTACTGTGATACTTATCAAACAGTAGATGTTATGTTCTATCTATTATAATTTACTTTATTCTTATTTGTATTTTTGATATTTTTGATATTGTATCTTTTGGAGCTTTTCTCCCCACGACTCCATTGAAAATGGGCTCATTCGGTCCAATGGATTATCCTGGCAAACAAACTTCAAATAAATAAATAAATAATCTGTGTGCCCTGCTCATTCACAGCCTCACATCAGGCTTTGTCCCTTCCAAATGGCTCACTGTTACACTCATCCGTCTCCATAAAAGAGGAGTGACTACAGACCCAAGAAATTATCGCTCCATTAGCCTGATGAGTCTGATATGTAAGGCTATGGAGTGCATCATCATGGACCTAATTAACAAGGATATAGGGAATCTCCAAACTCTAGATCCCACACAATTTTGTTTTGTGAAAGGCAGATCATACCTGCTCAACCTGGTTGACTTCTTTGAGTCAGTCACCAGGGCTGTGGATGAAGGTAAGGCAGTGCATACACCCTACCTCGAGCTGGCCAAGGCCTTTCATACCATTCCTCACTCTGGAATTATTGATAAACTCACCAAACTAGGCATCAACCCCTATATCATTCGGTGGGTTGCAAACTGGCTCACAGATAGAACCCACAGTATGAAACTAGCTGACTCCAAGTCAGACTGCCGACCAGTCATGAGTGGAGTCCCACAAGAGATCGGTCCTGGGTCCTCTCCTGTTTGACATCTACTTCTCAGAAGTCCAGGCCAATGCGGAGGGATTCTGGCTAATCAAGTTCACAGACGACTGCAAGCTAAGAGCCATTATTAACTCCCCAAGTGATGCAGACATCCTCCAGAAAGGCCTCACTGAGACCAATGCCTGGTGTCAAAACCATGGCCTTAAGCTTAATGCCAAAAAATGCATCATCATCCCCTTTGGGAAAAACTCTGTTCCCACTAATTACCACATCAATGGGAACCTGCTGAACACTGAAGGAGTTATAAGAGATCTGGGAACCCAGGTTGACAGCAACCTCTACTTTGAACAACCACATTACCACTGTGGTCAGAAAGTCCTTCTATGTGGCACATCTCATTACTAAGGGTTTTGCATGCAGGAAGAAAGAGGTCATTGTCTCCCTCTACTCTTCCCTCATTAGGCCAATCATCGAGTACAATGCCCCATTTGGCATATATCTCACTAGAGTCCTGCAACAGCTGGAGATGGCACAAAAATACCTCATGAAGAGGATCCTAGGCCTTAAACACATGTCCTACATGGACAAACTAAAAAACTCGAGCTATTCTCTGTCTCATATTGCCTGCTTAGAGGCAATCTCTGCTTGACTTATAAATCCATGTCTGACCCAGCTCTTTTAGAAATGCTACATCTAAAGACATCCCAATACCTCTACACCACATGCTCCAGAGGCTTCAACCTTATTACCAGAATCAGCAGAACATGCTGGAGGGACAGGTTCATAACCCAGAAACTGTCAATGCTCCGGAATAGACTTCCCATACATGTCAAGCAGAGCACCTCACTGGTCCTCTTCAAGAGAAATCTTGATGAGTGGATGGGAAATAGAAAGTTCACACCGGGGATCACTCCAGTGGGTCTACTTGATAGAGGCACTGGGAACTGACGTTGGGCTTCACAATGCCAGGGCACTTCTATGGGCTAGGCTTGTAAAGGCTCCAGGACCATTAGCCTAGTACACACCAATGAACTTATGAACATATGAACCACCTATGAACCAGTGAACCTATAAAGGGCTATGTCAAGAAGTTTCATGGAAGTTACATCTGAGGAGAGGAACCAGTGTGGAAGATGCTAGAGCAATAGTGGTGCTGTGCTGGGGCCGAAAGCCCTGTTAGGTTAACATGAAATAACAAAAATCCATAAACTATAACAGATGAGATGTAGTCAAACAAAGTCTTGAAAATTTTACTTCTTCAGATATAGAAATATAATTATGATTTTTCTAGCATTCAGTTTGAGGTTATAATTGTTAGTACACATGTCATAAAGCATAATTTCCTAATAACTATTATTATATCTACCCATTGTATTCTGTTTTGAATTATCACCTGTGTTGCTTTACAATAGGTTATTGATTCCATTCCTCCCCTTTCAGCATGTACTTTGCTAAGCACATACAACAGTTGGAGAGACCATAGAGGTTCCTAACCTGGAAAATCCAGGGTCTCAAGCACCTATCCTATACAGATAGGCTAAAAGCCCTGTCCCCTCTACTCACTCTCATATAGACTGCTCAGAGGTGACCTGTGTCTGGCATACAAGGGCGTCTCAGACTCTGCCTTGCTAGAGCTGTTGCATATCCGTAAGTCGAACTCCACCTGTGCAACCTGCATGCAAAGTCTCAACCTGGTCTGTGACATTGATAGTACTTGGCGGGATAGATATGTGTCCCAACGACTCCCCCATCTGTGGAATAGACTTTCTCTCCATGTCAAGTAGAGTACCTCACTAGCCCTCTTTAAGAGGAACCTGGATGACTGGATGGGAAACAGAAAATATACCCCTGGCATCCCACCTGTGTCCCTACTGGACAGGGAAAACAAGTGTTGACTTTGTGGGAACATGGGTGAAATTCTTGGCTAGGCTTTTAAGTGCCTCCGGGCCAATAGCCGGGTATCGTCCTATGAACCTATGAAACATGGATGATACATTGTTTCTATCGTCCTATGAAGCTATGAACCATGGATGATACATTGTTTCTATCATCCTATGAAGCTATGAACCATGGATGATACATTGTTTCTTCTTTGTCATTCAGCCAGTCTTGATGCAGTAATAGCCCAGTTACAGGGTTTGGCTAGGTCAGAAAGCTCCAGCACACAGCAAAATTCAGATTTTATATAAAATAATACAGAATGACTCACATAAAAAAACAAATAAATCAAAATAAGTAGTCTGAATTCTTTCATAGCCAGCCATGCAAATCAGAAAGTTTAAATTATTTGTAGAAACAAAGATTCCAGGAAACAAGACTGATGCAATCGAGATTTCTCCGTACCCACATTCTGCGTCAACTCCAATATCCTTTAGAATTTCAGAAGTGCAGTGGACACAGCCTTGAATGGGGTGTGACGATGCAGGGTTATGACGCACAAAATCAAATTGATTAAAATGATTTTTCTGGTAATATGCGTATCAGGGTCACACAGTCACAAAGCAGTTAACAATACTGACTCATAGCTCTTCTTTCTCCACTTTGGTTTTTGGCAGGGTTGCCTGTGTGCACAGCATGCATGCCTTCCCTCTGTTCATCTGGGTTTCCACCAGGTGATCTAGTTTTCCTGCAAAGATGTACTGTAGGTGAAATGAAAGTCTTCTTAATTTTGCTATAGTTATGCATGTCATAAAGATAGTGTTTATGTGCATTAAGCTGACACCCCGCTCTGGATAACATTTCCTGCCCTTGCACCCACAGAATGCCATGATTGACTCCATTTTTCCATGGAATCCTGCAATATATTAAGTAAGCATTCAGAATAAGTGAATGAATGGAGTAAAGAAATGAATATTGTTATCACATGCACCAGCATTTGATAAACTACTTTTACTGACATATGTTAAATGCATATAAGTAAAACATAGTTGAAGAACTACAATATGAATGTACAACACGTTGGTGAAAATATGACAGGTATTTGCTGTTTTGATAAGTAAATGCAGAGGCTCTCTGTTAGTCCAGAAATATCGGATTAACTTTGCTTGAATTGCTTCAAAACTGATTTCTTAATGAAGTCTGGATAAATGCAGAATTTCTGAGCTTTTTTAATTGGGTAAATACATGCAAAGGAACCAGTTTGGTTGATTTGTTCTTGACTATATGTACAGTTTCTGAGGGACAATGTAACACTGAGAGCAGAGATGAATTTTAGCACAGCAGAAATGCTTTTCTTAGTGGTAATTTAGCAGTGTTGTGCAAAAATAGAGCTACAAGACAAGATTTCATTAGCTACAGAAAGTATTTATTTCCTTGAAAATAGCCTCCCTTCAGTTTCTGACAGATGGCCCTCACTACATCACTACAGTAATGAAACAGAATAAAACTGGCATTGCAAAGTTTATTAAAATTCCGTTAAATAAAGAACACATGCTCCTGGTGACTTACTTGACATACGATATTACAGGCTACAGATAATAAAGTCCATGATCTCACTTATCCAGGTACAGCAGATTGAATGCACACGTTTAGAGAAGTCTAGTTTATAATGCAGAATTACAAAACAAACCAAATGCAAGACTACTGTTCTCTGGAACCTAAAAACTTAGAGCATGTGATTGACAAAGACAATGGTGGAAGAGAAAGTTGGAAATGCAGAATAACTTATTCTTAAACAAAATCACTCCTTGAAACCAACACTTTATGATCTTGTAAACAAGTCTCACTGGTTTAGGTTAACATGTTTGGAGTAACAGAAGGAAGTAACATCTAGAAAATGGTTCTTTTTTTATATTTTGGCTTTCAGCCTTGTCATGGAAGGAGTTTGAATTTATGCAGTCAAAAGAAGTCATTCTTTGGTTCTGAGACCCGTGCATAAATCTCAAATTCTCAGGCCAGTAATCATAAAATTCATATCATTTCAGCAGAAGGAAGAAAATTATTGTTGACAGACTGGACCAACAAAAGAAACATAATTTCTGTGTAAAATCTGACTATCCTTTGAAGCTGACTACTCCAGCAGCAGCTAGAGAAACTCATGAATCCTGAAAATTGCTCAATGTTCGGCAAACATCTACTGTTGATATAATCATAGGAGCAACTGATTGTATTCCTTTTCCTGAGTTCCTTTAAAATTAACCCTGCAAATAGTTCACATATATCTAGGGTAGAGTAAACATGGAATGTGGAAAGGAGTCAGAACAAAAGCATTATAACTCAAATAGTTACTGACCTATCATCTGCATCTTACAGCATATCAGGTGATTATACCCTTATGTTATATCTATTTATCACCCTGCATTTTTAGAATTACAAACACACACGCGTGCCTACACACACACACACACACACACACACACACACACACACACACACACACACACACACACACAGAAATTCAAAGAAAGCTCTCTGCTTAGGCACTGTTAAAATCACAGACATGAAAGAAGAGTATTAGCTCTTGTTTGGGAAATGAATCCAACCAGCTCCAGCGTATCATATTCTTTCATGTCTATAATACTAAGAGTGTCTAAGTAGAGGTAGTTGCTTGTGTGCATATGTGTGTGTGCGTGTGTGTGCAGTGGTTTGTGTATGTGTGTGTGCATGTGTGTCTCTGTTTGTATGCATGTGTGCGTGTATGTATTTGTGCATGCGTGTATGCCAGTCTGTCTTCCTGTCTGTGTGTATACTTGCAAGTGCGTGTGTGTGTGTGTGTGTGTGTGTGTGTGTGTGTGTGTGTGTGTGTGTGTGTGTGTGTGTGTGTGTGTGTGTGTGTGTGTGCGTGTGTGTGTAACTGGAATTTGTTCACCATGGGGGGGGGGGTTCATAGCTAAAGGGATAAAGGTCTTAAGGAAAAACTCAATACCTGTCTTCCCAGAAGCTCTTGTTTTTTGTGGCAATAATACCAGCACTGTATCCTAGAGGTTCTATGTTCAATTCCCAGATGACCACCAATGCAGTCCTTTAACGTTTATGTTTCCATCATGGGTTTAGTAGCTGTCTGCTCCTCATAAGTGGCCAGTCAAACTGCTCCACTGTCATCCTCCTTTTTCACACAACATTTTGCCACTTTCAGCCCTGAGCCCCCAAACTTTGCTGCCTTCAGCCCTGAGCCCCTGACCTCAGTCACCTGATGCTCCAGTTATATCCACAGCATTGCCCTCTGTGTCTACTGCACTCCAGTTGCAGACACACAAGAATTCCATGCAAAGGACAGATTTCTGTCCCAGTGTTAAAATCCTCACATTCAGCAGTTTTATGAGACCTTTCCATGTATGGACAGTCTGCATATTATCACTGTTTTGTAAGGTGTAGTGAAACTACATATGCCCTGAATTACTCTTTCTGTTTCTTTTAGATCCGTGATGTAAGGGGAGGCACTGCCAGATAAATTATACTTTTTTGTAGGGCATCAGGAAGCACTGATGGGGAGGTTTCCATACAAATGTCACTACTGTGGGCACTCTTTGGCATCACTGAGTGCTTGCCTCATTCTGTAGTAGAGCCCCCAAAACCTACTCATGATTGACAGACCTCCTGTGACCTGTGGGGATCATAGTGAAATAGCATCTTGGTCAGGCATGACACTATCTCTGCTGCTGGGATGTCTGATTCTAGCTGTTCTCTGAGGATATGTTGTCATCCTGAAGCTTCCAGTCATTTTAACCCTTTTATTTGAAAGCAGTGGCAAATTTACAAGTGCTTGCAAACTTAATCTTTGTGTGAAATGTTGAACTCTGCTCTGAGGTCCTCAGATGACCTTAAACCATTGCTGTCGAACAACTGGAATCTTCAGGATAATCATTTGACAGATCAAAATTTCAGTTAACTCACGGCCCATGAGTGACATCGTTACTGGTATAAGCATAAGCAAATAAAAGAGGCAGAGTGGTTGACAATGACTATTAACTGATTTGCTGGTTTCTGTCATTTTTACGCACACTGGGGAAACCGATGCACTAGCAGTTTGATTTTTCTTTCTCTCTCACCTGCCACTTAACTAACATACGGATGAACCATGAAACTTGTAGTTAGTCCATTTTCAGCACACTACCTCTGATCCCCAGAGGGATCCTATTGTCATATTCTTGCTCTGGAAATGACCTGTATATGCTAGGAGTTGTGAGTCTACAATTAGTTATGTGTAATTACCATTAAGTTGTATAATATAGCCTCATTCTGCCATCTCATTAAGTATTCATAATTTAGCTACCATCCAGCCTAACTCATCACACTAAATACGTCATCTGTAGAACTTTAGGGTCTACTGTAGTCAATACCCCTTCAACCCCTAAGTACTACAACCATCATTAGCCCTCCTACCCTCTGGCAAAATGGTTCAACAGTCTTTCCTCATCCCATCTGTGACCAAACTGACTGCCTTAGGTGTGTTAAGGCATTGTAGTAACTGCCTTAGGTGTGTTAAGGCATTGTAGTAACTGTCTTATATTTGATGTTTGTCTCTACTAGTTGATAGTACAACCTGAGGGAGATGTAAATATTTAACAAATATGGAGGCAATCCTGTTGCATGAGTCCACTATTGATGAGCATCATTCCTCCACAGCACTGCATCCATTGTAGTACACCACTAGACCCATAACCTATGATGACTCCTTAAAAAATGTCAAAGCCTCTTAGAACATACTCTGAAGGCCTCTGTAAGACTTGATAGGACTGTAAAGTAGTAGTTGTTGTTTGCCTTTTCGGCTTTTCCCGGTTAGGAGTTGCCACAGCGGAACTCTAGTCCACTAATGATTGGCAGCCACTTTTTATGGTGCCGAGTTGCCAGGCCAACACCCAACCTACAGCGAAGGCACGCCCATTCACGCATGTCTTTCAGAGGCCACTCGACTGCGAGGTCTGAAAATAACTGGAAGAAACTGGAATGAGACTAGAATGAATGCCTTTATCAGTTAATGATCCTGGGAGACTTACTAGGAGGTACAATAATAATAACAACAACAACAGGAGAACCAACAACAGACAAGGTTTTGGTTATTACAGGGGATATAAGGGAAAGTATAACCGTGCCAGCAGACCTCAATGGTATTTTCCCAGGGGAGATCCTTGCACAAAACCAAACAGGGGCACAATACAGGACCACCAGGAGACTGCCCCTCCAACATCTCATTCCCCACAATCCCAATCCCCTCTGACTATCAACACTCTGCAGAAGCCTTTGACATCACAGAAGGATCAGGACAGGAACATAAGCCACAATGGCAACCAGAACAGACAGAGAGTTTTACAGGATGAATTACAGAATTACCAGGACAACCGTGACTACAGACAATCCAGCTACCAGGAGCAGCAGCACCTTCACAGAGACCAGTTTCTTCAGGAAGACCAATATCAACAGCACAGACATCAACCACCACACCAATACCAAAGCCAGCACCAGTATCAGAACAAGAACGACGACCACCACCAGAGCCCCAGAGCTTGTCCCTCTTACCAGGTCCCCCCATACCACAGCCACAGCGAGGAATACTACTACAACCCACCAAGATTCCAGAAAGCAGAGGAGGAATTCCAGACGTCTCATACTCTATCCACAAACTCCCAGGGAGACAGGAGAACCAAACAGTGGACAGGGGTGAGGGAAATACAATACCTGGGCAATCTTGACTGGAACCCCGACTACAACCCAGGTTCCAGGCTCAGACAGAGGGACCAGCTACAATAACAGGTACAATAACAACAACAACAGGTGCCACAATAACAGGTGCTACACTTATCTGGAACCACTCTGTTAAATCACTGACTGAAGAGGAAAAAAGTGTGTTGTCCAAAGGACTTACTTTTGTACCAAGCTGCAGGAGTGAGGTTGCTCAGGTACTGATAGACCTTAAAATGTTTGTGAGGAAGCTCAACTTAAGGGTACAGTTTCATGGCAAAAGTAATGACATTGAAAATAAGCCTATTGATGAAACTATAAAAAGGCCTAGCAGCCATTGTCCACCACTACATCAAACACTAGCTGCTTTCGAAGTGAAATGTGAGATGGATATCAGGAAACTGCTTAAAAAACCTCCTAAGAAAAAACATTATAACTTAACACAGGGAGAAAGAAAAGCATTGCTTGAGCTAGGCAATGATAAATCCAGGCATGTAATGAAGGCAGACAAGGGAGGAGGTATACTTGTGACTGATACCACTAGCTACAACCAAAAGATAGAGAACATGCTGGAGGATAACAGATTTTATGAGTTATTCCATGGATGACATAAAAAGAGCATATGATTTATGGAACACTAACCTCGCCACATTATGGGAAGAAAAACTTATCACTAGAAATCTTTATAATTATTTATGGAGCCCATGCCCACGTTTACCTTACTTTTTTGGAATACCAAAGCCACACAAGAACAGAGAAGACCCACCTTATAGACCGGTGGTAGCAAGTGGAGGTTCCCTTACTGAAGCCACAGCCATTTACCTTGATTACTTGCTGAAACTTCTAGCAGAAAAAAATAAGTCATACATAAGAGATTCAATGGATTTTTTGAAGAAAATAAAAAACATTACAGTGGAAGCTGACAATATTTTATTAACTATTGATGTGGAATCCTTGTACACAGTGCTCCCTCACAATTACTGTATAACAGCAGTTATGGAATCTTTTAAGAAACATAATTAGGGTGCACAGGCACAACTGCAAAAGTTAAGCAAGCTCATTAATCTTGTATTGGACTTCAGTTTCTTTACTTTCAATGGCAAACACTACAAACAAAAAACTGGTATAGCAATGGGGCCTGCCATGGCTCCCAGCATAGCTAACATAGTCCTGGGCAAATGGGAGGAGGACTTTGTGTTAAACAACACAGATTATATGCAGCATATCACATGCTATTTACATTTTATTGATGACATCTTTATTGAGTGGGAAGGTGACACCTTGCAGCTTGGAGATTTTATCACTTACCTCAATGAAACAACCCCCTTTCTGAAGTTTACCTCTTCCCATAGCTGTGCTTCAACCACTTTCTTAGATATGTAGATTTCCAAGGGCACCCGCAATAACAGAATCACCACTGATCTATTCAGAAAACCAACGAGGGTTAACTTATTACTCCACAGTAAAAGTCTACATCCTACAAAAAACAAATATAATGTAGTGAAGTCCCAAGGCTATAGATTAGCTCAAATTACCACAGAGATGGAACCATTTTTGAGAAACCTGAACAACTTAGAGAATGATTTTCTAGTGAGAGGCTATGAAAGTCAGATGTTAAAAAACATCCTGGAACCCATTATAGAACTGAAAAGGACTGAAGCACCTTCACTCAACCTCCCCAGTAGAAAAATGTTAAGTAATCCCACAGAGAATAACAAATGCAAAAATAGCTGCATCCTGACATACACTTTGGATTATCTCAGTATGAAAAATATTATTGAAGAAAACTGGGACATTGTCACAGGAAACCCTTTTCTGATTAACATCTTAGGTGAAGCCCCATCATTTGTTTATAGGAAGGGCAGGAACATTAGAAGTTTTGTTGAATTTAAACCTAGACCATGTGAGAAAAGCACTAAAAGATGTGAAACTAATTGTACATTTTGTATATTTATACAGCAAGGTGATAGTTTTTATTGCTTTTATTTAAAGAAGATCATTAAAACCAGTGCATGGGGTGACTGTAACACTACAAAAGTTGGGTTGGGAGGGTGGCCTAATAGTTAAGGTGTTTGCCTTACAAACACAAGGTACAGGATTTGAGCCTCACGAGGGATAATTGGTTAGGCTTAAAACTGCTCGCAAGGACAGTTAGCCTAGTACTAATCTATGAACCTATGAACCTAAGTAATTTACAGGGCAAAGTGCAATTAATGTGAGGCATTCTATGTGGGCAAGACTGTAAATAAACTCAAGCGTAGGATTTCATGTCATCTGTCAGAAATCCGCTCTCGATGTAAAAATAATACACTAGCCAAACACCTTTCTCTTCATAAAAGACACACAGGTTTTAAGTTCCAGATCCTGGATCGCATAGACATGGGTGATCTTGAAGGAGACATCCCGAATATTCTGGAGAAACATGAACTCATGTGGCAATTAAAGCTGAACTCTTTTAGGAAGCCTGGACTAAACTACTATTACTGTTCAATTAAAAGTGCACTGAAACTTAGAAAATTGCCACATTGTTTACATGACTAATTGTATTTTATTTTATTCTACAAATTGGTTTTAAATACCATTTTAAATCAGTTGAAATTTAAGTGTATATTTTGTTTCCATCCTCATACATACATTTTTTCTTATTTTAATTTTATTCTGGTTATTTTTTCCACTTTATTCAAAATGATGTGTAATAACAATACTAACTAATTATACAATTATATATATTTTTATAGATTGTTTTTAGGGTTCTTGTACACAGACCTGAATAAGTCTAGAAGGATGAAAGCGATCTTTGTTAACAATAGGTTATGAAAATAGAAATTGATTTTTACATGCAAAATGTATATGTATATATTTATATATATTTGTTGATTGCCAAATGAACTGAGGATGATATATTTCCAGCCATGTAGTATATTGCCTTGGATAAAATCTCAGATTTAATAATCTACTTAATAATCTGGTTAAATAAGAGGTATCACATCATTATAACTTTAAGTACATAAGGGTTATATATTATTATGACAGTTACTAAGTAGGGCAGGACCAGCTCGAATGTCACACTGATGGGGGAAGGGATGTGAATTTAACATGTGTACCAATAACACTTTGTTTTACAGCACAATAAACCACTCCCATGCCTGATAAAAAGTATATATATATTTAGAAAGCTTGTGAGGAAATTATTACTCTATTTTTGTTTTACGTGGATCACTTGTCTGTGTACTTAATAAAGGATTTTCGACTGGAAGCAGACCGCCTGCCTTGCTTGGATTACTTTTGAATACTTAGTAATGCTGTACAGTTATATATTTTCTATTATTATTTTTTGTTTTGTTTTGACTTAAGATGAGTTTAAGTTCGCTACTTCTAGTACTATTGTCTGACCTGATTAATATACAGTGATTAACTAGAAATATATGGACTGAAAATCTTCTACACAAAGAAGTTTCTTACACTGTTTTATTTGTTAATTATCCAAACTTGTGCTGAACAGGTGCCAGTCTCTCCTTTATGGGCCAAATCTTTTTGTAACTTTTAAAATAAAGTCTGCATACACTGTAGTTTGATTAAGAATGCTTTATTATGTACAGTGGAGGTAAATGCAACAATGTTCGAATCAGATCTTACTGTCTGCAGTAACAGTGCTGATAAACCAAAACAGACTGAATTATAATGTCCTTATATTCTGTACTTATAATTAACATTATCCAAATTAAATCTTAATGTCCACAGTTTCTGCACTCATTAGACTGTCCATAAATTCTGTACTCAGAAATGTACTGACTCCTATAACAGTGCAGATAATTATTGCTAAAAGAACGGACTGCACACAATAGGAGAGCTGGAACACAGCTTTAATACTCCAAAACCAGTACAAGTTGTTTAAAAATCCGAATATTAGTAAGCGCTTTCGGCAAGTTCAAATAACCCGCCTTCATCAGACAACCACAAGATTACAAAAAAATGTCTTATACTATGCAATTAAAAACGATGAGCCTATCAAATTAAAGTGCATTGCTAAATTAGAAAAAACTCCATGACAACCTTAAAAAGGCATCACTCCAAGTTAAAGAGTAAAACGTGGAAATACAAATAAATAAATGAACAATCATTGATAAGAGTTAATAGTTAGTGCAATAAATATATGCAAAAGCAACACTATAACAATAGAATAAGAACTTGTCAACTTACTATTAAAATTCTCATATTGCACTACCCCGTAAGGGAAATATATATACCACTATTACAATCATCAAGCAGGGTAAAGCTTACGGATTATAAAACAGTGCTAAAAATGCCCCTGCTGGAATATATTAACTTCAATAAATAAATGGCTTTAATCACAAATAAATATTACTTGAATTAGAAATGACAAATGTACACATCATAATAGATAGATACCTTGATCAAGACAGAGCTAACTTCTAAGATAGTACAGAACTAAATGAACGTATTAGAGATGCTGGAAAACAGTCAGCCGCAACCATTGTGTAACAGCAGTTGTATTGTGTAGCTGTCCTACGCAAAAACTATCTGTACGGCAATCCAAAAATAAAAGAGAACTGGGTAGTATTGGCATGAAGTGATTATAGTACACGATAGTTCAACCAAACCTCTTAAATACCTATTACATGTGCTAAATAATGACAATAAAAAAGTAACATTTAGAATTGTCAGATACACGATATCCATGGTCATAACGAATGTAATTATAAGCCTTTGCTACTATCTGCACTTAAAGTCATAAGTGACTTAGACTCTATGTTCGAGTCTTCTGGTTTAAAACTATCTATGTTATGAATAGTTATTAATAATGTATGATATATCCGTGGAAACCACGATCACTAACTGCTTACCCCTGTTCAATACAAAAAATCTTACATGGTAAAGCCATAAATGAACTTATACATGTTAAATCAATTATGTGTAATCACAAATATTAACAAAATGACTGGGTTATGAAAATAAATCATAATGTCTACCTATTATAGGATAGCCATTTTAAAACACATTTGATTGATAATCCTTCGTTAATACCAGGAAATATGTGAGCCCTAGTCCTAATCTGCCATAACAATTCATCAATTTCCAAACGAATTTGCCATGGCCCACCCCTTAGGTCCATCTCTTTCTGTTGTAATACGAAAAAGTGGAATGCATGGCCTGTAAACTCTAGGCAATGTCTGGCTAGAGCATTGTTAACATCTTCTTTCATAATTGCGTACTGATGTTCGTAAATTCTGTTTTTTAGCTTTCTCTCGGTTTTACCGATGTAGAAAGCATTACAAAAATTACAAAGTGCTACGTTTATGACAGCCTTGGACTCACAACTATAATGTCCATTGCACTTATACTCCTTGCCATTAATATTACATGCATTTGCTAATCTAATATGTTTACATTGAGAGCATACACCACATCTAAACATACCACTAGGTCTATTAGACCTAGGGAGTGATTTTCTTTCGAAAATGCCTTTCATGTTTTCCCCCCTCCTATATGTAATTTTTGGGTAATCGCCCAAAAGAGTACAAAGGGACCTGTCTTGCTTAATGATTTCCCAATTTTTGTTAATAACTTCTTTAATTTTTGAAGAGTCAAGGGAAAAGGTGTGTAAAAAACTAATGTTAAACTTACTAGTATCATTATTATAAATAGAAGTACTACAGATTTGGGATGGTATAAGATCATTAAGGGGCTCCAGATTGTTGTTCATGTGGCCCAAAAGTAAAGGGAAAAAATGGCCTGACTCTCGTTTATTAGTGACCTCTGTTAGCACATTGGAGACTAAGGGCTGTGGATAACCTCTTGCATTGTCATTATTTAGCATATGTAATAGGTATTTAAGAGGTTTGGTTGAACTATCGTGTACTATAATCACTTCATGCCAATACTACCCAGTTCTCTTTTATTTTTGGATTGCCGTACAGATAGTTTTTGCGTAGGACAGCTACACAATACAACTGCTGTTACACAATGGTTGCGGCTGACTGTTTTCCAGCATCTCTAATACGTTCATTTAGTTCTGTACTGTCTTAGAAGTTAGCTCTGTCTTGATCAAGGTATCTATCTATTATGATGTGTACATTTGTCATTTCTAATTCAAGTAATATTTATTTGTGATTAAAGCCATTTATTTATTGAAGTTAATATATTCCAGCAGGGGCATTTTTAGCACTGTTTTATAATCCGTAAGCTTTACCCTGCTTGATGATTGTAATAGTGGTATATATATTTCCCTTACGGGGTAGTGCAATATGAGAATTTTAATAGTAAGTTGACAAGTTCTTATTCTATTGTTATAGTGTTGCTTTTGCATATATTTATTGCACTAACTATTAACTCTTATCAATGATTGTTCATTTATTTATTTGTATTTCCACGTTTTACTCTTTAACTCGGAGTGATGCCTTTTTAAGGTTGTCATGGAGTTTTTTCTAATTTAGCAATGCACTTTAATTTGATAGGCTCATCGTTTTTAATTGCATAGTATAAGACATTTTTTTGTAATCTTGTGGTTGTCTGATGAAGGCGGGTTATTTGAACTTGCCGAAAGCACTTACTAATATTCGGATTTTTAAACAACTTGTACTGGTTTTGGAGTATTAAAGCTGTGTTCCAGCTCTCCTATTGTGTGCAGTCCGTTCTTTTAGCAGTTCTTGTCTTTCGTTGTTTAGTGCAGATAATTATGCCTGTAGTTCTTTCACCCATATTCTGATAATTACGTCTGTAGCTTCTGCACTCATATTCTGATAATTACGTCTGTAGCTTCTGCACTCATATTCTGATCCTCCTGAATGACATCATTAATATTCCGGAATGCTGGCTATTTGACCTGACTTCTGCATTCATAGGTTCATAGATTAGTACTAGGCTAACTGATCTTATGGACCATTTTAGGCCTAGCCAATTACCCATGTAAGAATCAAACACTGTACCTTGTGTCTGTAAGGTAAACACCTTAACCATTATGCCAACCACCCACTTTACTTAAACTGCATTGCCAGCAAACTCTAGAACTTCTGCTGTTAAATATTCAAGTAAAGCTGCCAAATACATGGGTGCTCCAGCCACAAGCCATTCAGCATAATTACCCTTTCTCAGCAATCTATGAATATGACTAACTGGAAACTGCAGTCCAGCTCGCAGTGATCGAGTCTTAGCCGTTGCGCGGGCCTTGCGTCAGTCTTCCCACCACATCCAGACACTGTACGACACCGCACTCAGTAACGATTTCAAATAAGATATTCATACTCGTGCCTGTAATGCAATGATGTTCTGCATATCCGTCCCAACAAACTAACTGTCTGAAGTATTTTTTAATAATCTAGATGCTGCTTTAACCTTAGTTCCCAAGTCTTGAACCATTCAAACAGGATAATCTGTTTATTTTCAATGTACTGCACTGTGAAAACTGCCAGCTCAGTTATATAGAATTTTGTAAATAATCCTATAGTATTTCATAGGTTCATACGTAGGTACTAAGCTATTGGCCCTAGGGCCTATATAAGCCTAGCCAAAAAGGTACCCTGGCTTTCGCCACCCAAGAAAATTATTTTCCTGTGCCCCTGTTGAGCAGAGCCACAGAAGTGATCCCTGTGGTGAATTTCCTATTTCCCATCCAATCATCAAGATTTTTCTTGAAGAGTGCTAATGAGGAGCTCTGTTTGACATAGATAGGTAGTCTGTTCCAGATTATGGGAAGTAATAGGATTTGTAGGCTTGTTTTACAAGTGTAAGAGAACTATATGTTATGATTAAACTGTATGTTCTGTACTGAGCTTCAAGATTGTAAGCACAGTGCACCCTGCTGGAAAACAGCAGAAATGTGTATAATCTATATGCCAATGCAAATGTATGATTTTGTGGTAGAAATTGGGACATACAGAGCTAACTTGTAAACTCTGAGAAAATAAGTAAAGACTTTTACAACTGTGTGTTATCTCAGCTAGGAAACATATGTCTGCAGCTGGGGCTTCTTTCTATTGTATGGAAACAAAGGTAATTACAAGTTTCAAAGATAAATGTTTTACGACATCCAGCTTCAGGCAAGCTTCAAAGAGAGAATTGTCAGCTTCTGAGAGACTTCTGAGAGTTAAGTGTTCTTAACATAAACATGTTAAATTTTAAGTTCTTTCTAGCCTGGGAAAATTAAGCAGAGGTGGCAAGAATGATGTAATCTGAAATGATTCAGCAGTAATGTGTATTATCAATTTAAGAACTATCTCAGAGAGAAAGAGATGCATTTTGTATTTGTCTCTGGATCTGTAAACATCCATTCAGCACTTCTCATCTGTATTTGCCTTGCTCTGTAAGTAAGATATTTAGGGTTGGGAGGGTGGCCTAATGGTTATGGTGTTTGCCTTACAAACACAAAGTGCAGGGATTGAATCTCACAAGGGATAACTGGCTAGGCTTAAAATGGCTCGCAAGGACAGTTAGCCTAGTACTAATCTATGAACCTATGAACTTAGTTTCTCTAATAGATAGAAATATAGCAAGATTAGTTAGATGTTTTCTGTTTTTATGTGAGACTGTCCTGTTATGTTATTTTAAAGTATTTCCTGTGAATTGGGAACTCTGCTGTCACTGTGTTGAGTTATTAAGTATTGTCTTGTGCTTTTATTATTTATTATTAAACCTTTTAATTGTGGCTGGTTTGTGTAGAGATATAGTACTTACATGTATTTGGTGACACTGTATAGGCCACTCGTAAATAGCCTTAGCCTTGGTCACACTTACTATTTGGAAAACAGTAATATTCCACGGTAGAATTGGACACCTTTTGGTAAGGGCCTTTATAGTAGCTGATATGGGTGATTGGTGGCAGGTTGTACTACCGTATAGTCTGGGCAGAAGGGGGCATAGCTAGAGAACCTGTGCCAGCCTTCCACAGGAAGGAACTGTTGAGTGCCTTCTAAGAGGTGCATATGATTAAGCAGAATGTGGTCATTGTAATTGCTTTCCTAGTATTTTTCCTGTGCTGTTGTAATAACTTCAATGTTATGGCAAGAAGATCACATGACTAGGTTGTGTTTCTGACATTATACGTACTACTAGGTTTTGAGCTAGTAAAGGAAATCAAAAGTTTCCAACGCTTTCTCTCACGCATCTGGCATTTATGTAAAATCACAGTAAATGCAGTATAAATGAAGCTGCAACTTAAATTCCTATTCAAACAACTTAAATAATAATGCCATTTATGCTTATCTGTCATCACCACTGCAGTGGTGGTGCTGCTGTAGCATTGTCGCCTCACAGTAAGATGCTGTCCTGTTCGATTCTCAGTTAAAGCGTCTTCTGTGTGGAGACATGCATGAATGGGCGTACCTTCGTTGAAGGTTGTGCATCAGAGCTGGCAACTCAGTACGTAAAAATGTACTGCCAATCATTAACGGACCGGAGCTCCGCTGTGGCGACCCCTAACCGGGAAAAGCCGAAAGATACAACAACAACATGCTTATTTGCCATCACCCACTGATTGATGAGTTGATTCTTCTATAACCCGTTCTGAATGACATCTTTTGCTCTATAGCAGCCAATCTTTATCTGAAATAAAACAAGTTTTCAGAAATATCATCTTTCAGCCGTACTTTTTGTTGTCTAGTTATAACACTTCTTATGCAGTGAGAGTTATTGTAAACAATGAATCTTAGGCAGTGCAGTTGAAATAAATACCTTCAGCATTATACTCTTCAAAATAGCAAAGCACATCTACAGTTTCTCAAACAGATTTTGTAACCCTTACTTACATTCCTGACACGTGCATTTTCAAGCATCTTTTTATCTTTTTCTTCAAATTATTTTTGTGCTGAACATCATTTGGCGAGACTTGTGTTTCTGCAGGTATATTACAATACCCTCCATTTGTCTTTGGAAGACAACACATTGCCAATGCTCCAGATAATATAATCACTCATAATCATCAAACTTTCATTTTCTATCCTATATTTCAAATCAAATTGCCCCTCTTTAAGAGTTTCACTAGTAATATAAAGGAAAACTCTTAGGGCTGTCTTTCCCATATTTAGATATGTGGTTTTGAAGACTCAGCAAGCTTTTATTTCATAGGGGCTGTAGTTTGAGCTGTCAGGAAAATATTATTTGTAACTAATGATTTTCCTTCTCTGCTGTATTCTTATTTCAGGATACAATAGTGTGGTTCTTGCCCGACCATTTCTTTTGGACAGAGTATGATTTCTGTAAGGTATACTTAAAAATGTTCACTCTTTTAAACTACAGTGCAGGAAGTGGACAGACATTTTGAAGGTTTGATTAGCAATTGTGTATGTTTTTCCTATGACACAAGCATAGGCTTGTACATACAAATGAAATAAGATATCAAAATGAAATCTGATTGCATGTAAATAGAAAATATGTACATATTATCTGCAAATTAACTGAAGGTATATGGAAGTCTGGCAATTAGCACAGAGGTTTAAGGTTTTGAATGTTTAATAAGCTGCTTCCTGTTGCCAAAGGATACAGGGTATGATTCTTTCCACCTTCATCTGCCTGCTGTGTGACACTGAGCTAGTCACTTAAACAGATAGTGCTCCCTGGTTACCCCTGCAAAAGTAAACATGCCCAGTGGGCATACCAGATAACAAAATAAATGTTACAGAGTCAGCATACAGTGAAGACAGTGCTTTAAAGCTCTATTGACCCAAAAGGATCACGCCCTGAATGTGACTCGGGTGATATGTTTAAGTAGCGGCAAGGGTGCTTACTGGAGCAGGTGTGGGCCATATAGGAATGGCAGTACTCCACCTGCTTGACTTCTCTTGGGGGGAGAATGCTGTCAAGGCAGTCCATTAGTCAAGACCTGGTAGAGACCTGCCAGGATTTGCAATGGCATGTAAAGTGGGCATGTAGATAGGCTGGCAGCATACCCATTCAAGGCATGGGGTACGAGTATTGTATTGATCCCTTTTGTCATTGTCACCTAGCTGACAGACATATATCAGCATGTAAGGAGGATAAGACTTTAACAACTAAAAACATCCTACCTCTACTTGCAGCATTGGAGGCCTCCAAGCACCCCCTCTCCATATTACTCTTGTGGGGAATCACCAGTATCATCAGTGTAGGGACCCCTGATCAAAGGGTTTAACTCTGCAGGTGAACTGACCAAGACTCCAGATGCACATGGTAGTTCACATGGGAAGAGAGAGTCATGGAATCACGTTTCAGCAGAGTAAGGACAATAGTGCTGTTTCAATTAAAAGATGAGAGCTACATCCAAAATCGATTTCTTTTTTCAGCAATTATTACATTAGAGTAATGTAACTCATCTAGCACATAACTTTTTCAGCCAATATCTGGGTCACAATAGTAATTGTATTTTATATAGTTTATAATATATTCAGTCAAGCTGTATGTTTCTGGGAGGTGGGAAGAAAGCAGATCACCAGAAAAGCCCACACAGATATAGAATAATAAGCAGACATCAGGACTGAACCACGGACCCTCCAGTGACACAGAAATACTAACCATTGTGTTACCCTGCTAACTATACTTTCCCTTCAGGCAGCACGTTTATGAAGGACGTTTCCTGCACATCTAATAATATCACTTCAAAATCCAGACTTTAAAAGTCTAACCTTAAATAATGTTCAGCTTCTGTTGTCTACCACTCGCCATAAACCCTTTGTAGAAGTAATTGCATGTACCTGCCTTTTGCTTCCTTAAATTCATTTTGGAGCAGCCCAGCATATCAGAATATAATCTTCTCATATGTGAATGTGACTATATTTTAACATGTTTATACTGCAGAAATTTACATCCTTAATGTTATTATTTTTTGTGACATATCACCAACAACTACTTTGGAGAAGAGAAATATTCAAAAAATATGGGCAGTAGTGATGTCTGACATTACTCTGCAGACAATGATCTCATTGTAAAATTGCAGCATGTTTCTGTTTCTGAAAATCTATCAGATTCCTTAATTGTTAAAGGTTTCTACAGAGAAAACCATTCAAAGCCATTGCTTCCCTCAAACAATGCATCTTTATTATGATGGGTCAGAGTCATGGACACATAAGAAGGTCAGTACTTTGTTGACATCCTACTCCTGATGACACACATGACATGGCTTGAAAACCACATTTTAGTGACATATTTCTGCAGCTGATGTCACAGTCATGACATCATACTAATTAGTGTCTCACAATATGAGGGGATGCTAACAGTAAACCAAAAGTGAATAAAATGATTCATCACCTCTAAGTATTTAATCAAGAAACTGCATAAATGAACAGAGCATATACAAAGAGACCTTCTCTTCACACAAGTCAACAGCAAAAGGTCGGCATTGTACATTGCTAAATATAATGATCCCTATTTAATAATGCAATTTTTCATATTTATAGCTATTAGATCAAGCTGGAAAGAAAGAAATGTTAAATGAAAACATAATAATCAGGATTCTAAAGGCTGTTTGAACATCACTCTAAAACTGTTGTATTAATGTCTATAGAAAGAGAGCAATAACCATTTGTTTCAATAAGAACAAAAAAATGAAATACTTTGAAGAACACGGATCACATTCTGTAACAGGATTTAATGCAAATGGTCAAATGTTTCACATAAATCTATGTTCTGTATAGACAGAAGAAATCCAGTATCTGTAACTGCAAATATTCACAGACTATCTGTACCATCTTTCTTTAGAAGCCACTTCATATGGCAGGGGGTGGGGTGGGGGTAAAGAGATAATAGCGTGTTGGCCCTTGCATGTATGTAATGCGATGCTAACATAAGTTGTGATGTGCACCATTTATACAGCAAAATCTGAGAAGTATGAAAAATGCTGAGATGGTGAAGCATAAACAAAATTGATAATTAAAGGAAACAGCTCTACCCTTCTGCATCTGCTCAGTGATCCTCCTGTGTGGTGGTTTGACATTCCATCCCACCATAATTGCTTGTACCACCAGTGGATATTTAATGGATTTCAGCACATAAACACTTTGCATCCTATAGGCCCAGTGACTGATACTGCATGCTATCACAAATGTCATGTAACTTGTTTCTTTTTCTGGCAATTTTTTATATGGGACACCAATATGTAAAGTGTGCCTGGATGGCTGGAATGTGCATTACATCTTTTAAGTAATTAATTGCTTAGGAAATCATAACGTCTCCTATGTCACCACTACATTCTTATAGAATTTGTCTTGTAATTGACAGACTAATGAGAGAAATCCTTATAGTTTATGGCAAACTCATAAGAATTACCAGTTTGTCAACTCTGCTCCATTTTTCTGATGTGTTGTGATCTTGGAGGGTGGTTATATTAGTTAAGGGTGTCTGGAGGGCTTCACATCATTTAGAACATCAACAGCCCTACCTCATTCTGAGTGCCTCACTGCCTGCTGCCCTGATGTGCGTCTTTATCTTAAAACGGATGAGGAGTGAGAACTGAACCTGGTGAGCTGTGACAGGAGGTGGCTGTGCATGCTGAGCATGTCTGATAAGTGATTTACAATATATTGTCTTTCAGTTAAATCTTATAATATATCAACATTCCCATGTGTCTGCACTATGCAAGTCCAGAGCAGGAGCAAGCTGTGGTATATAGGCATCTCTACTGTAGACAGCTGCTGTTACAGCTTAGACTGGGTCCAGTAATCGGGATGGGGTAGCCTCCCTGAATTGGAGTGAATGCTTCTCACAGATATACCCGTGGTGACCCACTGGGACAGCCTCCCTAAATTGGAGTGAATGCCTCTCTCAGATATACCCATGGTGACCCAGTGGGACACCCTCCCTGAATTGGAGTGAATGCCTCGCGCCAATATACCTGTGGTGACCCAGTGGGACAACCTTCCTGAATTGGAGTGAATGCCTCCCTCGGATACACCCATGGTGACCCAATGGGATAGCCTCCCTGAATTGGAGTGAATGCCTCTCACAGATATACCTCTGGTGACCCAGCGAGACAGCCTCCCTGAATTGGAGTGAGTGCCTTTCTCAGATATAACCTTGGTGACCCAGATGCACTAGTTAGCAAAGCTTGTGGTGGAACATCAACTGGATGAGTTGCTTGGTCATATAGAATTAGACCTGGACAGAATCTCAGTTTCACTAGTCTGGCAAGTCCTAGCTTTCAGGCTACCAAAGGCTGATTAGGTCCATGCCATCATCCTATTTGAATCATCAGCTAATGACATCCTCAGTTAAGTTACCCTCTGTGCTGGACAAACAGCCAACATATGATTTATCTCACCCCCTCATTCATTTACCCCCTTTACGTTCGCCTCCATTCCACGCTAGATAAATGTCAAGTATGCAGCACCAACCTGCTTGTCATTAATGTCTCATGTTCATCTGTTTGTGTTATAAAGTGTTTTTCTATTTCTCCGTATACACAGATGTCCTTCCCTTGTATCCTGTCACCCCATCCCATCCCTTTTTATATGAAAATGGTTCTGTCCCCAACAAAATTATTATCCTGCCCTTCCACCCCCCCCCATCAACACACACTTTGAGCTCTGTTTGGGGTGGGAGGTTGGCATAATGGTTAAGGTGTTTACCTTACAAACACAAGGTACAGGGTTTCATTCTCACATGGGCAATTGGCTAGGCTTACAATGCACCACAAGGGCAGTTAGCCTTGTATTAATCTCTGAACCTAGGGTAGCTATTTGTCCTCATTGGGGGTGTCCCTAACCTTGCTGTCATTCTCCTTCCCTGTTGTTCTGTGCACCCATTTCCGCCCCATTTTTTGCTGGTAAGGGTTGACATCTTTAGTGGTAACACCCCTCATATTTTACCCTTCACTAGCACCCCTACATAGTCGTGGGGAGCACATTCCATTTGCTCTCTTATTTACCAACATCATGCTTCCCTCATCTGTCCTCCTGTCTAGACAAAAAACTCATTAACGTTTTTCACAGGTCATTTCTTCCACCCATAATAACATCATAGCTCTCTTTTATTGTACTTTTTCAGAATGAGATCTGTTTTCTCTAGCTTCCTAATGAAATGTCAGGACATGCAATGCCAGGTCCAAATAAGCAAAAAAAAAAAAAAAAAGCCCCAGAAAACAATAAAATTAAAAAAGGCCCAAAATTCAGAACAGCAAGCATCACACGTCACTATTCTACTTTAATCTTGTTTTATTTTGCCCCATGTACCCTCCAATGTAATATCAAGCTCCCACAACACCAAAACTTATATATACCAACTATGAGGTTTCCATACCTGAGAGAAAAAGTAATACCCCAAGAAAAGACCATCTTGGACTTTGTATCTGTAAGCCCAGATTTTGAGCAATTCAGTTTTCTCATCATGGGACTTGGCATTCAGAGTACTGACACTTCCAATACTAACCAAAAACACAGTAGTCATGAACAAACAGCTTTAATGAAGCTTTCGGGTCTACACCCTTCATCAGCACATAAAATCAACTTATACAAACCACATTTAAATAGAGGAACATTTGAAAATCACATGAACAAGCCAGCCATTCAGATAAAGACCCAAATTAATTATGCAAATTATTTAAAAGCACATCATACCTAAATTTCTTAAATACTCTATTGTACTTATAAAATACATATATAAAAAATATATACATATACTTAAATCATCCATATTAAAATAAAATATAAGGAACATTAGAATAAATGATAAGACAAAACAATTCTCATAAATTCTCCCTTTGTCGCTTAACTAACACTGGTTTCATACTTATTGACCCATTTAGGCCCGGAGGTTTATCAGCCTGTAGACGTACTATCCATTCATATTCCTTCAATAACAGAATATTATCTAGATCACCACCCCTAATGCCCATTTGTACCGTACAGATGCATCTAAATTTAAATGCATGTGTTCGAAATTCATGTAAATGTCTGAATAATGCGTTTGTCTCAACCTTCCTTTTAATCTCAGACCTATGCTCTGTTATTCTATCTTTAAGCTTCCTAGATGTTTTCCCCACATAAAAAACATTACATGAAGTGCAGTTAGCAAGATAAACTAGCTTAGTGATATTACAATCTGCTCGAGAAACAAATTTAAACCATTCACCTGTTATGGGGTGCTGGAAGCTACTACTACTATCATTGATATCAGAACAACAGACACAATTGTAGCACTTAAAGGTCCCCATACTAGCTCGTATAGGGACGGATTCAGTCAAAAAATCCTTATAACATAAAATTTGTTTAAACGTTTGACCATTTCTAAAAGCAAACCTTGGAACTGGACCTAGTAAATCTTTTAAGTCTGGTTGAGACATCAAAATTATCCAATTCTTTTTAATTATTTTACAGACATTATTAGCATTATAAGTGGTGGTAAATCTAAGAACAGAACTGTTGACTGACCTATCACCTTCCCCTTCTGTTGTGCAACATAAGTGGTTCAGGGATAAAGAACCAAAAACTGGTCTATAGGGGCCCCTTCTTCCTTGCTTCACCTCCTCATAACTCATATTAACATCTCTAGGATGATACCCATTCTCAATAAATTCTTTCCTCATCTTCTCAGTTTCTTCCAAGAAAACTTCCTCATCAGTTGTTAACCTACTAACCCTTATCAGCTGAGATTTTATAATACCTCTATAGATATGCATTGGATGCATACTGGCAGTATTTAAATACCTTGCTGCATGCACATCCTTTCTATGTACCCTTGTTTCCAACCTACCAAGTTGTTTATAAAGCCTTACGTCTAAAAAATCTATTTTGTCTAGGAAAAAGTCTATCTTAAACTTAAGGAAGCATGTTGTGGTGTTAAGATAGGAGAGGAAACTTTCTAACTGAATCAAAGTCCCCTTCCAAATGAAAAAACAATCATCCACAAACCTACAGTAACAATCAAATAAACACGCATACTCATTATTCTCATTTAGAATATATTGCTTTTCCCATACATATAAAACTAAATTGGCAAAAGTATTCACCACAGATGTACCCATGGCCACCCAGTAAACCTCCGGGCCTAAATGGGTCAGTAAGTATAAAACCAGTGTTAGTTAAGCGACAAAGGGAGAATTTATGAGAATTGTTTTGTCTTATCATTTATTCTAATGTTCCTTATATTTTATTTTAATATGGATGATTTAAGTATATGTATATATTTTTTATATATCTATTTTATAAGTACAATAGAGTATTTAAGAAATTTAGGTATGATGTGCTTTTAAATAATTTGCATAATTAATTTGGGTCTTTATCTGAATGGCTGGCTTGTTCATGTGATTTTCAAATGTTCCTCTATTTAAATGTGGTTTGTATAAGTTGATTTTATGTGCTGATGAAGGGTGTAGACCCGAAAGCTTCATTAAAGCTGTTTGTTCGTGACTACTGTGTTTTTGGATACTACTTGTCATTTTCTGATCTAGTGTACTTCCAATACTAACCCATTGTTGTTTTTTTTAATTTCTCCAAGTCTTTTGGGTTTTTAATACCATGATGGGAATGGACCCCATTCCTAAGTCAAAGTATGATTAATTCATGAAATTAGTAGTTTCAATCTTTGATTTCAACCAGAAGTGCTCTTCACAGCACCTAGAATGTGCCCAGTAATGACTCCTTTTGCAATTTATATGGAGTTACATGTATTGGTAACATATGTGAGTACGACTGTAAATTCTTTTTACAAGACCCGTTGCTCCTACTACTACTGGAACTGTCTGGGTATCTTTCTTCACATTACCCTCATTTCTGCCTGCAAATCCTGGTATTTTATGACTTTGTGTCTCTCTGTACATAAGACACTGTAATCACTGGGTGTAGCAATTTCAGTGATCAATGCTACTTTTGTCTTCTTTTCAACGATTACTATAGCTGGTTTTCTCACATCTATTTTTGAACTTTGGTAATGGGTGATCCCATGTGATATAAACGTCATCATTTTCTATGATGCTTTGTGGCTCATGTTTCCAGTGTTTCTCAGCTACTTCAGTATCATAATGTTTGCACAATCCCCAATGCAACAGTCTTGCCACATTATTATGCCTTTCAGTATACAGTCCCTCTACCATTAGTATGTCACAACCAGCAACAGGGTGTGCAACTGTTTCCAATTCTATTTTACAAAACCTGCATTTGTCTGTTTCTCCCACATGTTCAATGGACTTTGTAAACCCACATGTAAGTAGTCCACTATCTTGGGCCCCCAACAGTAACCTTTCATCTTTTGGTTTAAATTCACTTCTCCTTAACCATTCCTCTGTTCAATCCTGATCAACATGAAGTTGTTCCAAGAGTTTTTTTATACTTGCAACTATATTTATGCATTTCCCACATTTATTGACTTGTCATCTGATCCTTCACCTTATATTCTTTCTTTTGTTTTTTGGCACATTCAGTTGTTACCTGATTTTTATCTACTTCTGGTTTGATTTACATTCCCACTTGATGCCCACTAGAAGCCTTGACTGCTTCTGCTAAACTAAGCAGGGAAGTCACCTTAGATTTATTGTCCTCATGTTTCAAAACTTTTACTACATTTGGATTCTGTGAGGTCAGCAGATACATATTAAGCACCACTATTGCAGATCTATGCATGTAATCAATTTTGAAGAGGCCCATACCTCCATCAGTGCGGGGAATATATACTCTTGGCATGCACTGATTTTTATAAATCATTTGATGAGCATGAAACATCCTTCTTGTTTTGCTGTCCAAAGTATCCAGGCCCTTTTGGAGCCAATCAGTCACACCAAAACTGTAAGTTAGGATAAGAAGAGCAAACTGGTTTATGGCTTGGACTTTGTTCCTAGATGGTTTATTGTTGATTCTTCATCAGTTCCCAAATATTTATACACACCATCTTGCTCAAGTTCTATCACATTTCTTTTCCAAACTGATGTTTTCTTGGTGCTACAACTTTCCTGATTTAAAGGTTTACTTTGCACATTTATCAGGATCAAATGACATTCTTATATCATCTAAAAACATTTTAACCACTTGCAGTTGTGTTTCAGTTCCTCATCTGATGAGCTATGCAGTTTTAAATCATCTACAAAAAGATGAGAAGTCTTTACACTTTGTTGTTTTCTGGGAGCCACATTATAGCCATGACCTAATCTATTAAGTAGACAGCTTAATAGGTTAAAGCCAAAACAAAAGAGCAGTGTTGACAGAGACTCACCCTGGAATATCCCCCTTTGATTTTTTATCCCTGGAATAATAATTTGTCCTTTATCATGGCTTAAATGCAAAGTGGCTTGCCATTGTTTCATGATTGCTGTAATGTTCCATCATGCTGCGATATAAGCTGTGTTAGATGCTCTACACTAAATCCTTCACTTTGCAAGTATTTTTTGACTTGTCATCTGATCCTTCATCTTATATTCGTTCTTTTGTTTTTTGGCACATTCAGTTGTTACCTGATTTTTATCTACTTCTGGTTTGCTTTACATTCCCACTTTGTTTTTTTCCTGACAGATTTCTTGTGGAAGTAGGGTGCATCTTATACATTTATAATCACTCTTTTATCCATGAATGTGGGATACTGTCAGATGCTTTTTTGTAGTCTATCCTTGCCATACTTAGATTCTTTTCCTTTTTACAGTTCTGCATTATGACTTTAACATCAAATGATCCTTTGTTCCATATGACTTTCTTTTATTGCCCTTTTGTTCTATTGCCATGATTGAGTTTTCTTCTAATTGACCATAAACTCTGTCAGCATCAGTTCTGGTGTATAGTTTATACATCATCAGAAGGCAAGTTATTGGTCTATAATTTTTAGGGTAGCTTGCAGGTTCACTCTTAAGGAGGAGTATTGTTTTGTCTGCTGCTAACCAGGCTGGTGTCTGTTTGCGGTACTCATATAAATATTTCTTACTCATGTCTAAATCTTCATGCAATGATGTTAATACTTTTAACCAGAAGTTAGGTACTGCATCTGGGCCTGGGATTTTCCAATTAGGAGCTTTTCTTAACTTTGTTTCATTCTCTTGGGCTGTTACTTCATCCCATTTCGTATCCTGTACATTTGAACTTCTTATTCTTTCTTTCACTTCTTCTAGCCATTTAACATCTTTGTTATGATCCACAAAGTCTTCATAAATATTTCTCTAAAATGTATCTATTTCTTCTTTTTTATTGGTGTTTCAATTCCTTTTGCCTTGTTTCCCAATTCTCTATAAAACTTTTTGTGGCATCAATAAATTGCTTATTTTGTACTTTTCCTTTAAATTTATCTGTGTATCTTTGAAGTTTTTCTTGCTGGTGCTGATATTTTTAGTCTATTATTTACGATAGTACCCAATAGATCCTGACCTGTTCTGATGCTGTGCATTGCTTTTATCATATCTATCTTTCTGAGTGTTTTTGCTGATCTGTTCCCTCTTCTACACTCTTCTAACAGTGACACTTCTTGTCTTACTTATAGTTTTCTCTATTCGATACTTCCATGATGGCATTTGATTTCTCCCCTTCCTTTCCCTTACCACCCTGCATTTTTGTGGTAAGACTTTATCTGTTATTAATTTAGTTGCACAGTAATATATCCTATTTACTTCTGTTATATCGCATAAATCTCTATGGTCAGTGCTAATTACTTAGTTAATTTGTTTTATCAAACTTGTAACATTTTGGGTTTTATTGGGTTTTATTGACTTTCTGTAGGCTGTTTCTTTCATTGCTCTTAATATGTCTGTGCATCTCAATTAAATCAAACAACTCTTCTCTTAGATCGTTTTCTTCTAAACTGAGGGCATATTCTTTGTTCTGCATTTACTGCACGTATTCTATAGAAAGTTCCAGAGCATCTTCCTGTGCCATCCATTGCTCTTTTATATCAGAACTCACTGGCATATCCGCCCAGAACATTGGCTCTGTCAGCTGTGCAACTCCATCTAAATGTTTGTACTGGTTTCCTGTAGAAGGCTCCAAAGTATCTTCATCTGGCAACTGATGAGATGTTTCCCAATCCACTGGTTGTACCTTAGTTTGCGGATCTATTGCTCTATCCTGCTGTGATGATTTCCAAGTTAGATTTCCTACACTGTCCTTTACTTCACAGGTAATCCATGACCTCAGTTTCTATTTCTTTAACTTTTCCTTTGCTTATCCTCTTTTCTACTTTTCTATTTGTTTTCCTAGTTTTTGTTTGTAACATTTTCTATGTTCAGATGCCTTTGCCAATCTTTCTCTTCAAATATCTTTGGTGCTGCTCTTTTTGAATTGATTAGTTTTGCTTTCTCCTTTGCATAAATATTACACCATATTAAGCCCCTTTTTCTTTCCCATGTCCATATTTCTTCCTCAGATGTCTCCTGATCTTCCTGTTTCTCCTTAGTCTGGGGACTCGTTGTTCCATCATGTTGTGATATAACCTGTGTTAGAGTTTCTAAACCAGAGCATTTACTTGAAGTATTCCATAACTTCAATTTCTAGTTTTTTTAACTTTTGCTTTACTAAGCTTCTGTTTTAAGTTTCCTCTTTGTGATTTTATTACTTGTTTTTATTGTGAACGTTTCCATACCGGGATGCTTTTGCCTGTATTTCTCTTCAAATGTCTTTGGGGCTGCCTTTTTTTGTGTTGATTAATTTGGTTTTCTCCTTTACAAAAATATTGCACCATATCAGATCTCTCTTTCTTTCCCATGTCCATATTTCTGTTTTATATCTTTCAAATGTCTCTAGAGTTTTTTCTTTATATTTTTACACATCCTCATTGTTTTCCAAATGGACCAAGGTTTCTTGGTCTATATAATGTTTTTCATAAATCTGTTGTATTAATTAACATACATTTTTATTTGAAGCTTCTGGCAGTTTTTCTAGTGGATGTATTTTCATTTCCTCTAATTTCTCTCATAATCTTTTTTTTTTTATATATATCTTCTATCCTGAAAGCCATGGTGGGGCAGCGGTAGCATTGCCAGTTTACAGCAAGAGGTTCTCCTGTTTGATTCTCAGTTGGAGCGCCTTCTGTGTGGAGTCTGCATGTCCTCCCCATGGTAGAGTGGCATTTGAAAGATGTGTAAATGGGCGTGCCTTCATTGAAGGTTGAGTGTTGGGCTGGAACCTCGGCACTGTAAAAATCTATTGCCAATGATTAGAGGACTGGAGTTCCATTGTGGTGACTCCTAACCAGGAAAAGCCAAAAGAAGAAGAACGACATCTTCTATCCTGAAATTCTGGGCTTCTTATCCTCAATAGTCCACTCTGTCTTTTTTGGCCTATCAGTTTTTGTGATTTATGTGGAATGACACTTCCTTCTACAACTGGGTGGGGGGGGCACCCCATTGTAGGAATGTTTCCATGTCCTGAGGATTCTACAATGTAATTTTTTTCCGGTCTTGGCACCACTGTGCCTCCTAGAATTGGACACTTTTCTATCCTGAGTCTTGTGCACCCATGTGCACCCAGCTATATCTTTTTTTATTTTTTAACCTATGTCTGTTCATGATATATGTTATATAAAATGCATTCTATATATCAGAGTTGTCTTGGTGAAATTTTGTAAATAACAGGTTCCACCTCATGAAGATACTAACCAAGACTTGAGGATGAATTCAATTCCAGCAGTACTACTGTCCTTTGTTTGCTGATTTATCATTGCTCCATTTGGACCCCATTTTTCCTGTATGAGATCCAGCATGATATACAAACAGGGGCACATGACTATCTCCATATCGCTGGCTGTT
Organism: Protopterus annectens; assembly: GCF_019279795.1. Lineage (NCBI taxonomy): Eukaryota > Metazoa > Chordata > Ceratodontiformes > Protopteridae > Protopterus > Protopterus annectens. The sequence goes on from NC_056746.1 coordinate 405,481,985, forward strand.
GCAGTGATGCACTTATTACTATATCAGCATGGTTTACAATATTCCAGCTACAGTGCTAGCGAAACAGAGGCACATGACTATCTCCATATCACTGGCTGTTGCAGTGATGCACTTATTACTATATCAGCATGATTTACAATATTCCAGCTACAGTGCTAAGTGAAACAAACAGAGGCACATGACTATCTCCATATCGCTGGCTGTTGCAGTGATGCACTTATTACTATATCAGCATGGTTTACAATATTCCAGCTACAGTGCTAAGTGAAACAGAGGCACATGACTATCTCCATATCACTGGCTGTTGCAGTGATGCACTTATTACTATATCAGCATGATTTACAATATTCCAGCTACAGTGCTAAGTGAAACAAACAGAGGCACATGACTATCTCCATATCACTGGCTGTTGCAGTGATGCACTTATTACTATATCAGCATGGTTTACAATATTCCAGCT
>NC_056746.1:405859957-405862457 GCF_019279795.1 Protopterus annectens
AAGTCCCCTATATCTTTGTTTATGAGCTCCATTATGATCCTCCATAGCTTTGCAGACTAGACTTGTTAAGCTTATGGGGCTGTAATTACCAGGGTCCAGAGGCGCCCGCCTTTGTGGAGTGGGACCACAGCTGCCGTGACGCCACCCTTGGGCACGATCCTGTGGTAAGGCTGAGATTAAACAGCTGCCTTATGTGCGGGTTTAATTCCTCATTTAGCTCGTAGCACACAGCCGGGACACCATCCGTCCCATTGATGCTGTGTTTTTAGCTTTAGAGAGAGCAGCTTTCACCTGCGCATTTGAGATGTCCGGGAGGCTACACTGGCTGGGATAGTTATCTCTCCTTTAGGGGAGAGGGGTGAAGTTTGCACTGAACCTGTCTGCCAGTATGTTGGCAATGTCTGTGGGTTCAGTGATTTTTGTATCATTTTGGACTAATTCTGAGCATATCTGGGAGTTTCCACCCAGGTTCCTAACATAGCTGAAAAAGGCCTTATGATTGTCCTTTTGAATCCATGGCAATTTTTCTCTCAAAATTGGACTTAGTTGATTTTATGAGTGCTCGTATTTTTTACTAATAATGATCAGGGGTGACTTCCCTTTATGGATTTTGTTCTATCATGTAATAGCTTTCTCCTCTTATTGTAAAGTTTGTTAATGGCTGGGGTCCACCAGACTGGACGCTTGCCCTTTGTGGAAAGAGTCTTGGTTTTATTTGGGATTGCCTGATCCATGCAGTCCTGGAGGTGTTCATAGAAGGCATTTGTAAGGGCTTCCGCGAGCTTGGGTTGTGGTTTCCACTGGCTCAGGGGCCTTGAAGGATACCACACCAGTCTTGAGTAGTGTGAAGTTTGCTTTAGAGAAGTTCTTCACTATGGTCTTTTTGTTTGGGGTGGGGGCGGATGTGGATTTCCAGTGAGATTAGTTTATGATCAGATCTCACCAATGAGGGATATACTCCGTGTGGAGCATTTTGTCCCCATGTTTGTGACAATGAGATCTAGTATATTTTCTCCTCTCGTGGGAACAGTGACTAGCTGTTCCATGGCATTTGAATTTATGAACTCCAGGAACCGCTGGCTAGAAAGTTAGGGCTTGAGTAATGTTCCCAGTCTATATTCGGTAGTTGAAGTCACCCAATATGATGGTGTTTGAGATACATTTATACCCTCCAGTGTCTTCAGGAAGGCTGTGTGGGGTTCCTGAGTTTGAGAGGGTGGCCTGTAGCATGCTACAATTTGTAGAGCAGTTTTGCCTATGGTTAGTTGCACCTGGATGGTTTCCGGCTTCAGGCGTTGCCACCAACCTGGAGGTGTGGGTATCCTTTATGAATATGGATACACCCTCCTTTTGTGGTGTGGTCCGGTTTTGGGGCCGAACGCATGATATGAGGTAAAACCTAATAGTGCCGGGTGCTCTCAGGAGCCTTGAACCAGGTTTCAGTTACAGCACAGACATCGATGTTCTCCATACTGAGAAGGGCCTCGAAAAGGCATTTTGAGATTTAGACTTCTGGCATTGAGCAGCATTACCCTCAGTTTCTTCCCATTTTGTTTTCTAGGGTGGTAGGTTTAGAATTTGAGCCTTGCCTAAAAAGGCACTATGGGGTGGCAAGAGCCTTAGCCAATATCCGAATCCCAGGGTGACAGGTGCAAGCCGCCCCTCATGCGCAGCGTGGCTTGTCAAGCATGTCATCCCAGGCAGACAGACACTGGATCCCCTTTGAATGACACCAGACATTAAGCCAATTGTTAAAGCTGATCATCTTGTCTCTATATTGTGGCATCATTCTTGGTGAAGGAAGGATACTGCTCAGGGTTAGGTCATACCTGCCTGGGCTACATAATCAGAGAGCTCCTCTATGTCTCTTTTCATGTAGTCCAGGGAGGTACGCCTCAGGTCGCTCACACCAGCATGGACAATGACTGTGTCATATTTGTACTTGCCGTGGAGTGACCCGAGTGCTTGTGTTATGTGGCGGATTCTAGCGCCTGATAGGCAGCTTACTGTGACCCTCTCCTTGTTCAGCCTGGTGAGTGGGACGCCAGTGTGTCTGACTATGGAGTCACCTATGACAAGTATGTTTGGTGTTGTATTTGGCCTTAAGGGCTGTGACTGCTTTGCACACTGCTTTTGTGGTTTATGTGTTGCTTGTGGGGTGTCTTGAGGTAGCAGTTGTTTGGGTGTCTGCTTTGGAGGCCTCTGCTGTTTAGGTAAATTTTACTCAGAGCCTCCGAGTATGTCTTTGTGTGTTTATGTGTTTGATTCAGTGGAGTGGTAGCATTATGTGAGGCTGGTTTTGTGGTGTGTGTAGTTGCCTTCTCCTCCTGTCTGGTCTTGCCAGTCCTGAGTTGAGAGAGCTCAGCCTCCAGTTTGGCTAAATAGCTGCATCTCTCGCAAGTATTTGTGTTATGTGGGAGGAGGAGAGGGTTGTCTGTGTACATGAGGCAGTTATAACATTGCCTCAAGATTCCCAGATTCACCAGCTGGACCGGAGAGG
>NC_056746.1:406204957-406207457 GCF_019279795.1 Protopterus annectens
TCCCCAATCTTATAATTTATAGACAGGTCAGGAAGTGACCAAAACTTAAACCCACAAGATCTAAATGACACAATGCAACTGGGAACCACTTAAAACATTAGACCTAGATAAAGAAGTTGGTTATTTCAATTAAACTTTCACCAAAGTTCTGAATTTAATTGCCCTATTTGAGTCAAAGCAAATTATGCCCCATGGCTGCGTAGGGACACAAGAGCCTTATTAAACTCTAGAGACAAAGCCTGGAAGCAATGGAAGAAAGACAACTCCAACCTAAACAAACAAAAACTATAAACAACTCAGAAACTTAGCCAAAAAACACAGCAGACTAGACAAACAAAACTACTTCCTAGGTATACAAAACAAAACACTCTAGAAACCCTCAAACATTTTGGCATGCCTTAAACATATATATATATATATATATATATATATATATATATATATATATATATATATATATATATATATATATATATATATATATACACACACACACACACACACATACATATACATATATTGCTCAGACACAGCTCCACGTGGTCCTGTTGAGTCTTCGTGGCTACAGAGAACTGAAAAAAAGCGACTGCTTTCCTGATTAAGTATCCTGCTGTTTTTTATATTTGTGTTACCTTCTACTGCTTACCTAGAGCAAGCTTTAACTGTTTTCATAGTTATTTACTGCATTTTTTATTATCTGCACTTAAAAGTACATTTTAGTCGAAATTAGTCTAATTCAAGTCGAAAAGTGTTTGTTTGCCGTTTAATTTAATTGTTTGGCTGCCCACTAAAGTGTGCTAGCCTGTACTACTGACTTATTGCTTTTTCTGCATTTAGCGCGGAGTTGCCAGTAGAGCAGCATCGGGCAGCGCCGGTTAAAGTATTTCTGGCTCCGTAAGGTCTGCTCTTCATTTTTTCCCTTAGAACTGCTCTACTTGTTATCTAAACAGTCTATTCTCTATCTGTAAAGCTCAGCACTTGTTCCTAAAGCATTTTTTAGTCAGGTAAAGCACTTCTATATTATACAAAGTACTTCACTAGCTTAAAACCCCCTTGAGTACCCACTTCCCTATAGGTCCTTTCTGACTCAGTTACACAGCAAACTTTTTCATTTCTTCTAGCATGTCAAAGGGTCAGTTGCTAGCGTCCTCTCCTGCTCAGCTGGTGAATCTGGGAATATTGAGGCAATGTTACAATTGCCTCATGTACACAGACAACCTTCTCCTCCTCCCATAAAACACAAATACATGTGAGAGATGCAACTATATAGCCAAACTGGAGGCTGAGCTCTCTCAACTCAGGACTGGCAAGACCAGACAGGAGGAAAAGGTAACCACACACACCATAAACCCAATCTCACATAGAACTATCACAACTACAAATCAAACACATAAACATACAAAGACATACTCGGAGGCACTGATCAAAAATCTACCAAAACTGCAGAGGCCTCCAAAGCAGACACCCAAACAACTGCCACCTCATGACATAACACAAGCAACACATAGATCACAAAGTCAGTGTGCAAATCAGTCACAGCCCTTAAGGCCAAACACAATGCCAGACACACTTGTCATAGGTGACTCCATAGTCAGACACACTGACATCCCACTCATCAGACTGAACAAGGAGAGGGTCACAGTAAGCTGCCTGTCGGGCGCTAGAATCCGCCACATAACACAAGCACTCAGGTCACTCCACAGCAAGTACAAGTATGACTCAGTCATTGTCCATGCCGGTGTGAATGACCTAAGACGTACCTCCCTGGACTACATGAAGAGACATAAAGGAGCTCTCAGATTATGTAGCCCAGGCTGGTATGACCCTGACCCTGAGCAGTATCCTACCTTCACGAAGAATGATGCCACAATACAGAGACAAAATTATCAGTTTTAATAATTGGCTTAATTTCTGGTGTCACTCTAAGTGGATCCAATGTCTGTCTGCCTGGAATGACATGCTTGACAAGCCACGCTGCTTCGCAAAGGACGGCTTGCACCTGTCACCCCTGGGTTTCCGGATATTGGCAAAGGCTCTTGCCACCCCCATAGTGCCTTTTTTAGACAAGGCTCAAATTCTAAACCCACCGCCCTAGAAAACAATAATGGAAAAAAACTAAGGGTAATGCAGCTCAATGCCAGAAGTCTAAATCTCAAGATGCACGCCCTCGAAGCCCTCCTCAATATGGAGAACATCGATGTCTGTGCTGTGACTGAAACCTGGTTCAAGGCTCCTGAGAGCACCCCGGCACTATCAGGTTTTACCTCATATCATACGTTCCGGCCCCAAAACCGGACCGTACCACAAAAGGAGGGTGTATCCATATTCATCAAGGATACCCACACCTCCAGGCTGGTGGCAACTCACGAAGCATCAGAGACCATTCAGGTGCAATTAACCATAGGCAAAACTGCTCTACAGTTTGTAGCATGTTACAGGCCACCCTCTCAAACTCAGGAACTCCACACAGCCTTCCTGAAGACACTGGAGAGTATAAATG
>NC_056746.1:406212457-406226654 GCF_019279795.1 Protopterus annectens
TTGCAGAAGTAATAGCCAACAAAAAAGCAGTCTTCCATGACAAATATTTCAATTCAGCAGTAGCCGCAGGCTCAAAAGGTTGTAGAGTAAGTTTTTCCAACACAAAATTGAGATCCCAAGCAGGAGTAGGAGCTCTCGTGGGGGTCTTATATTCTTAGCCCCTCTAAGAAACTGCTTGAACAAGGGATGCGAAAACAATGGTGGGTCACAATCATAGTGAGCTGAGATTGCTGCAGCATGAATCTTGATGGAAGAGAAGGACAGACCCTTGTCCAGTAACTCAGTAAGATATTGAAGAGCCATACTCAAATTAGGCTCAGAAATCTCCAAATTCTTTGCTTTACTCCAAAATAAAAATCTCTTCCATTTTGCTGCGTACACTTTCCTCGTACTAGGTCTTCTAGCTTCCATAATCACATTTAAAACTTGTTGAGGAAGTTGAGACCTGCTGTGTTTCAACACAGAATATGCCAGGCTGTCAGAGGAAGAGAGTGAAGCTAGACATTGAGCAGATGACCGTCCTGCTGGGATAACAGATGTGGAATCAAAGGTTAAGGCCATGGAGGCTTCTTTACCAGACTCCGTAGTAGGGTACCAGTGTTGGCGAGGCCAATCTGGAGCTATCAAAATCATCCTTGGCCTGTCCTGTCTGACCTTTAACAGTACCTTTGGAAGAAGAGGCAGAGGTGGAAAGGCATACAGATGAAGGTTTGTTCAACTGAAAGACAGAGCATCCACTTTCCAAGCTGTGTGATGAAACCCCTTTGTGCAAAACTGTGGCAGCTGGTGGTTTAGTGGAGAAGCGAACAGATCTATGTCTGGAGTTCCCCATGACACTGTCAATTTCTGAAATACATGAAGATCCAGTTTCCACTTGTGGGGATCCATGATTTGTCTGCTTAACACATCTGCGAAGGAGTTCTGTGCTCCTGGCAGAAACCTTGCCTGAAGAGTTAGGTGCAAGCGTAGCGCAGTCTCCAATAAAATCATTGCATGCCTGCATAGAGGATAAGAATGTGTTCCCCCTTGTTTGTTGAAGTACCACATGACAGTTGTGTAGTCTGTTAGAATCAACACCTGCCCTGGAAGAAGTAACTCCTTGAAAGCCAGAAATGCGAACTGGACTGCTAACATCTCCTTTATGTTGATATGTAGATGCTGTAGTCTGGCAGGCCACTTGTCTTGTATCCACTTCACAGTTAGATGAGCTCCCCAAGCAATGTCTGAGGCATCTGTCGGTAAAATCTGACTCGCCTATGGCGGGTCACAGAGAGTCCCTTGTTTAGGTGACATTCCTGAGCCCACCACAAAAATACTCTTTGAAGGCAAGGTATTATTTGAATGACAGTGTCTAAATCCTGGCAGTGCTGTGTCCATACATTTTTGAGATACCATTGTAACTTCCTCATATGCAGTTTGGCATTGGGAAGCACCAGAATACAAGATGCCATGAACCCTAATGCTTGAAGGACTGTCTCTGCAGTCAGCACGGACTGATGAGATAGTTGATGGAAGTAAAGTGACAGACTCTTTTGTTTGTCCGGGGTTAAAAGGCCATCTGGGCTGCTGTATTCAGTCTCACACCCAGAAAGCACATGTCTTGAGAGGGTACTAGACTGGACTTTATTTCGTTCACAGAATACCCTAGGCATCTTAGCACTGCTATAAGATATTCCAGATGCTGTAGAAGGTCTTCCTTTTCTTGAGCCAGAATCAGGCAGTCGTCTAAATAAGGATAGATTTGAAGTCCTTGTAGCCTGAAGTAAGCTATCACTGGAGCCAGAACCTTTGTGAATACTCTGGGCAGTAGATAAGCCAAAGGGCAATGCAGAGAACTGATAATGAGAATCTCCAGCTTGAACCGCAGATACTTCCTGTAACTTAGCCTGATATGCACATGAAGGTAAGCTTCCTTGAAATCTAAAGTTACCATCCAGTGATCTTTGCCCAGCAGGAGTAAAAGCTGTTGTAACGTCAACATCTCGAACTTGGGAATGTCCAGATAAGTGTTGAGGAGAGATAAATCCAAAAGCAGTCTCCACGTGTTCCCCTTCTCTGGTACTAGGAACATGCGAGAATAAAATCCTAGGCCCCTTTTTGACACAGGGACTGGTAGAATGATGTCCAACACCCACCTGTCTTGAGTAATTAAATCCCAATTTCCTTTGAAAAGAGACAGTTGTCCTTCCAAAGGAGCTGCCAGACGAGAATCTACTGGCAGTTGAAAAGGCAAGTCATTGGTTCTGTTTACGAAAGGACTGACCCCTGCCCTCACCAGAAGTCTGAGCAGGTGAACTCCCTGTTCTAGGCCTAAAGAACCTTGAGCCCTGCCCCTACCACGTCTAGACCTACCCTAGACTGGGAATCATAAGCAGGATATGTCCACCCTTAGCAGGCCAATTTCTACTAAACTTGGTGGCTGTACCTGCAAAAATCTTTAACAGTTTGCATAGACTTAGCTTTGTCCTCCATTTTCTTCAAAACTGCTTCCACAGGTGAACCAAACAACACATCAGACTGTAAAGGAGCATCCAAAATCCTTGTCTTAACATGCTCAGCCAAATTTTGATCCCTCAACCAGGCATGCCTGCGAAGAACAGAACTAGTGGCAGCCACCCTCGAGGAGGCCTGCACAGCATCAAAACCACATTGCAAAGAATGCTTGCCCACTTGTTCAGACACATAAACTAAATCCAGCAAGTCTTTACAATCAATACCTTCCGCCAAAGCATCCACCTTAGATTTCAATTGTGAAAGGAGATAATTTTGATATTTCAGCATGTGAAACTGACAATTTAACGCTCTCATGGCTAGAGTGGAAGAAGTATACACTTTCTTACCCCACCTATCTACGCCCTTGCCTCTTTGTCAGTGGGAACAGGATTCTTAACCACAGAGGCCTTTACACCTTTAGGCCCCTGAGAAACAGTTTCTGGGTCCGCCCTAGGACTCTTAAACAAATACTTATGAGCTTGGGCACCCTATAGTACCTATCAGGTTTAACAGGAGCAGGAGGCAAAGAATCAGGGTTCAGGGAAGCCTCTGCAAAAACATCTTCCACCACATTCAACACAGGCGGTATAGCTAAGGGCCTATGCTGGGGAAAAACAAGAATTCCCTAAGCCTCTTCCTGGAATCAGAGTAATCCTGGCCTTCCCATTTAAAGTGCTCCCTCATGGAATGCAGAGTCTCTGAAAATGAAAAATCCTCAGGAGGAGAAGCCGAAGGAGTGGCATCATCCACATCAGAATCAGAATAATGAGGATACTCCTGCAAATCTTCCATGAAGATTCAGAAGCCCCTGAACCCTGTTCAAAACTGTCAAACTCTGGTTCCACTCTAGGCCTCTTATCAGGAGGGCCCATAGAACCTCTAATCATAGTAATCAAATCTTCTGCCATTTTAAGCATATGTTTCTTAGGTACAGAACCGAAAGGCTAGGAGAAGCCCTACTGAAGCTGAAGTTGGCCTACCTCTAAAAGAAGTTTTGGCAACAGAAGGAGAGGCTCTAACTACTTTGGGAAGAGAGGAAGAATAGTTACCTGAGAAGCCCCTCAGCCTGGCCTGCCTCCTGAGAGGGTACATCCTGTAACAGTAAAGTTTCTGCCTGAGACTCTATAGAAACTCCTGGCAAAACCTCTGGCTCCACTGAGCCATCTAAAGAACCGGCGTCTGGGACTGCCGGTTCATCAACCCTAGGCTTCGCTGTTTTGTCCCTGCGCTTCTTGGAAGCGGCGTGAGCATCCGGCGGCATTTTATAATTACAACGCTTCCCAAACACTAATCTGGCACAGTCTAACCTCCTCTTAATAGTGCGTTTGTTAAACCTAGCACAAGAGCGCAACCAACAACGTCGTGCTCAGGCCCTAAACAAGGTATACACAATGTATGGTAATCCCTATGAGGTATTTGTTTCCCACAAGAAATACAGTTATTCACTTTTCTGACATCCGGTTAAATACTGAGGCAAGAAAAACAAAAATGTTCTAGCGGGTACTTAGCCAACTCTGATTCGGTCTGAAACTCCGGTTTGGAAATATTTCAAACGCCAACCTGCACTTTCATAAAACTGCTTCTGCATCGGACAGCGGCAAAAGACTGAGGATATGGCGCGGTCATGCGCATTAGTACCCTGCCGTACTGACGTCAGTCTAATGCGCCCTGACCGGCGTCAGCCTTATACTCTGGTATTCGGGCCGACTGGATGCGGACTATACCCAATAGTAAGGACTGCAGCAATGGAAGACGAAGAACATCTTCTGACACATTGTTCCTCAGCTTAAACACTGTATAAACTAGCTAAAACATATATCAAAATATAAGGATATAAAAACAACATCAAACTAAAATACAACTTGGGATTAGAGATTATATTAAACTCTCTCAAGCATGAAATGTACATAAGCAAAAACAGACATCTCATAAAATGCAGTCAGAACTGCATCATGTTAAAACGGAATGCATCATAATAAACAATGCATCATAATAAACTTATGTGTGCTTACCAGCGAAAAGAGCAAAACAGAGAGAATAAAAAGGAGAATGAAAAAACACATAGCAATACCAGCCACAATGTATGTAGGCAGCAGCGATACATGTACCCAAGCAAAAACATAAATCTCCCATCGGCTTACTCAGCAATACCTTCAGAATAATTCCAATCCACATCCAATAGCCACAATAGCAGAGATCTAACACTCTATAATAAATCACTAAGTGTATATATGAAACCTATCACTGAAATCATGTTCAGTTCACACTAAACTATCACTCATGACATTAGAGTTCCATCCAAAACTCTACAGACAATACTGAAGAGCCTAAAGTTTGCTGTTAACATCAGTTACAGCCATCTACATACCATACTCGATCATTTCCCATAATCGCCATCTATGTCAAGCAGCCATAACTAACGCTATTCGCCTCGTGATCACAAATTCACACAACCGTTGGCACCCTGGCTGAAAAATGCTGTTATATACTCACAACCTGATACCATAAAAACATCCAGACGCATATGCACGTTGTATGCAACCATCCAAGCAAAGACACATATTTAACAATCTAATTCCATCTATAAACACTAAAGCGTCTCTGCCAAACTCTGTCGCAAAAATTTATGCAAATGCGTGAGCGTCAACACCAAAGTAAACACAGATCTTCCGATCACCCATTACAACGGGTCCATAGATGTATCAACTTGGATGTGTCGACAACACCAACCATCAGCATCTGAAAACACTGGTGAATAAAAAGTAACCACAGCCACCAGCTGGAGAAAACCATCACCCGCTATATAAAACATGGCTCTGGCATATATATTGCCTATAAATAAAGAACAATCTGCATAAAGGTGTCAAATACAGCCTAATTACCGAGTTATGAAATCATGGCTAAACTCTACATTGTAATGCATCAGCCTGTCTAAAACCTATGTACATATCTAAGTATGCCTCATCCTCTGAAAACAAAGTCAAATACATATATAAAGGGTAAAACCTATATAAAGGGGTAATAACCAATAGCCCCTTAGTTGGATTATTATAGTTAACTTTGTGGGCACATCCATCAAATAGCTGACATCTCTGATTTCATAGCTTTTCAAAGGTGAGACTAAATCAAAGCCTATATAAAGATCCCACCTGTGGCCCCAAACTTCACATAACACTCCCTTGTAAATGAATGCATGTGAGAACATATAATATCAGGATTAAAACTTCTATATATACATTATGTTACTATGATATGGGCAACTGAAATGCAAGCCTATATAACCATACATACAGATCTAGAGGTGTATGTATGCGTTATAACCTACTGATGGTATGTCTAACTCCTATACAAAATGCATTCATCCGAAAAATCTAATAAAACTATAAACCATATTTCATGAATATATGAAAATGTACTCCCAACATGTACATGTACTTATAGTTAGACCAAAACTCCTGTTTCACAACAAGAAATGTGTACCTAGATGTGCTTTACAGAAGAATAACTGTATCTTCACCACCACTTATTTGAGTGAACGTGCCTTTAAAGGGGCCCTAATGCTCACATATTGATTTAACCCGGCTCATATTGAGCCTTAAGTTTAAAAATCCAACTCAATTCCACTTGTTCCAGGTCATTAAATATGTCCCTTCCTCTTACTGGGTGTCACCTTCTGTAGAACCCTAAATCTGAAAGAGTGTCCCCTGTTTGTCGTGATATGTTTAGCAAGGCGTTCTTTATGTCACTCTTCAAAATGTCATTAACATGTTCTTGCACCCTTTCTTTCAGTGATCTCGTTGTCATCCCCACGTAAAAAGCACTACACATCACACAATCAGCCAAATATATCAAATTTCTATCCTCACATGTAGCTTTAAATCGTGGTTCAAATCTATAGGGCAGAGTAGGATGTGTAAACATCTGCTCCAATGTAATGTATTTGCAGATGTTACATCTCTGACAAGAAAAAGTGCCAGGAGCATCTCCCTGGATGTCTTCGGTCTAATTGTCTGACTGGGTTCTACACATAGTAATCTCTTCAGGTTCTTACTGTTATAATAGGTGTAGGAGGGTACTGGGCCTACTAGCTTCATAATACGTTGGTCAGTCAATAAAATATGCCAGTTCTTACTTATTATATCTCTGATATGTTTGATGTCACTAGTATATCTAAGGTTCAACCTCACCTTGGTGTTATCAAAATTCCTCCGGTTTCTTCTCGAACCATCATATATTCTGGCATTACTTTGTTGCATACTCTGACCCAATAAAACGGAATCTCTAATGAGTTCTGTCTTACGTTTGTCGTAACCTCTCTTCAAAACATTCTAAAAGGAACTGGCTTTGTTTATGTAGTTCAGACTCTGTCTTACATAATCTTCTGACCCTGGTAAATTGACTTTTCACTATGCTATCGAACACAAATCTTGGATGCAAGCTATTATATTGTAGCAAGCTATTTCTCCAACATTCCTTCCTGTACAGAGTGGTTTCTAAGTTCCCCTGTATTCCTCTGTATATAGTAAGGTCTAGATAGTCAACCCTATCAGTGGATGAATTAACTGTGAACCTCAGGAATCCTGTCGTGGATTCCATATATTCCACAAAGGTCAGGAGTTCATCATTACTCCCATGCCAAAACATCAGTATATCATCCACGAACCTTTTGTATAGACTGACCTTCTTAAACCAATCATTATTAAACAAGAAGGTACGCTCCCAATGGAGCATGACCAGATTCGCGTGTTAGCATGAGGGGGTGCCATGGCAACCCCCATTGCTGTAAATAGAGCTGGTCTCTAAACTTGAAAACATTATCGTCAAAACCAATTCCATAATGGCGCATAGCAAGATCTCATCATTATTGCTAAACTTCTTGCTCAGATGAATAATATCCCTCAATGCTTCCAGACCAAAGTCATTCGGTATTGAGGTAAAAAGGTTTTTCACATCCAAGGTCACAAACAACTGAACTCTATCCAAACCCATAGGGTATTCATCAAAGCTGTCTAACAGATCATAAGTATCCTTAAGAATAGAACTTGTTTCAGATACTAAAGGTCTCAACCTTTTTTCTAAATATGCAGATAGAGTCTCTGTAGCCCAGCCCTGCCCAACCACTATAGGTCTCATGGGTGGTGGAAAAATACCCTTGTGGATCTTGGGAAGCCCTTTGATGTAAGGTATTTTGGGCTTCTCAACAAAAAAGTATTGGTACAGTTCATAGTCAATCTGTCTGGACATAACATAGTCATATAACTCTTGATGTATATCATACACCACCTTTTCAAACTCCATATTAGAAATCGGTTTATAAGTGGCTGCTTCATTCAGAAGCTCTAACATGCTCTTAATATACATTTCTGTATCTAACAAAACAATGGCCCCTCCTTTATCTGCTGGTTTCACAACCAGCTCTCTCTCACGTTTCAACTCATATATACTGTCCCATTCTTTGGTACAGGTGTTAAAGAATGGAGCACTGTGCTTATGATTGTAAAAGTACCTATAAAAGTCATTCTCACAGCTTCTCAAGAAACATTCTGCTACTGGTGATGGCGCTGGTGTAAACACGCTCTTTTTCTTGAAATTAAGTTTGTTATGACTTTCATTGTCTGTGGAGTCTAGTGAGTTGCTCTGCTGATTAAAGAAAAGTTTCAGAGACAAACTCCATTATGAAGAGTCTTAGGTCAGTTAACAATTCAGGCAGGTTACTCACCTGAGCTGGAATATAGTTTAAGCCACGATTCAGTAAAGTTTCATCTACAGGGGTTAACCTATATTTGGACAGATTAACCGTCAAGTTCTTCAATTCTTTGCTCTCCCTCTCTGGAACTGCTGTTCTCCGAGTATTTCCTCTTCATTCTGCCCCTGCTGTTGGACCTGCCTCGTAAAATGCTGCTGTTGTACTGGGAGCGGTAAAACGCTCTATGTTGGTTTGGGCTATCTTCGGTTTAGCCCTAAATTATGTGAACTTGAGCTGAAGTGCTAGCTGATTAGGCGGTGGCGTGTTATCTGTCTCTGTCGCAAACAGAGACTGAGCTCCATGGAGGAAACTGGAACATCCGTTGTCATTGCTGCCTCAGTTAAAAGGGAAACGCCAATTTGATTGCTGTTGGTAACACCCACATCACGATTAGTGTATGGTGTTTGGCCATTGTCTCTCCTATTCCTGGGCCAAACGAAAACCTGGCTGTTAGTAAAATCGAAATGATCGCGTTGTAACTACGCATTTTAATCTGTTGCAGTCTCTCTCCATATGCAGAGGTTTGGTTGAGTATGGAATCTATCCGTTGCTCAAACATAGCCCCTTTAAAATTCTCTAGGACATCTTTATACAGCGTCTCGGCTTTATTCTTCAGCTCATCTTCCTGAGGAGTAAAATATTCTATGAGTAGCTTTAAATAGCCAAAACTCAACTCAAGGTTCATCTGCTGCCACCTCTTTAGTAAGTCTGGATGGCTGTTGCCATAGGTAGGCATGCAGAGAACCCTCATACCTCGGCACTAATTTGAAGTGTAAACACGCTCAAAGTGCCTTCTTTGCCATGTAAGTCTCTGTAACTTATATAGCGTGTTTTCTAGTTCTTTAAGACTCACATTAAAGTCATGAATATTCTCCACATTAACATGATTGTTCTCCATCTGCATTGGTCAACTCCATAGACAAGAATGGATTCCCTCTCTTGTCCATTAGTGTTTCCCATCTCGTGTTCAAATCGACCCTCTTGATACATAATCTAGTTCCACAGGTTGACTCTCCATCGTGTGGCTGCAGTGACTCAGAATATAAAACTGTATGTATCAACAGGAGACGCTGTTGCCCAAAGGTCTGCTTCAAACACCAAAACCAAGCGTACTGAAAACAAACTGGAACAGACCACCACAATAAATGGATAAAACACAAGTCTTTAATCGAACTTAAATCGGACAAAGCGCTTTCGGCGTGTACAACACGCTTCTTCAGATCCTTAAACAAAACTAAGTTCTAAAATGCAGTACTTGTACTTTCTGGAAACAGACACACCTCTCCAATATAGTGTGCAGCTAATTAACAAATGAATAGTTAATTGAACAATCAATCAACTAATTAGTCTGTTCTGCAGTACTGAAAACTTCTGACACATTGTTCCTCAGCTTAAACACTGTATAAACTAGCTAAAACATATATCAAAATATAAGGATATAAAAACAACATCAAACTAAAATACAACTTGGGATTAGAGATTATATTAAACTCTCTCAAGCATGAAATGTACATAAGCAAAAACAGACATCTCATAAAATGCAGTCAGAAATGCATCATGTTAAAACGGAATGCATCATAATAAACAATGCATCATAATAAACTTATGTGTGCTTACCAGCGAAAGAGCAAAACAGAGAGAATAAAAAGGAGAATGAAAAAACACATAGCAATACCAGCCACAATGTATGTAGGCAGCAGCGATACATGTACCCAAGCAAAAACATAAATCTCCCATCGGCTTACTCAGCAATACCTTCAGAATAATTCCAATCCACATCCAATAGCCACAATAGCAGAGATCTAACACTCTATAATAAATCACTACGTGTATATATGAAACCTATCACTGAAATCATGTTCAGTTCACACTAAACTATCACTCATGACATTAGGAGTTCCATCCAAAACTCTACAGACAATACTGAAGAGCCCTAAAGTTTGCTGTTAACATCAGTTACAGCCATCTACATACCATACTCGATCATTTCCCATAATGCCATCTATGTCAAGCAGCCATAACTAACCGCTATTCCGCTCAGCTGGATCACAAATTCACACAACCGTTGGCACCCTGGCTGAAAAAATGCTGTTATATACTCACAACCTGATACCATAAAAACATCCAGACGCATATGCACGCGTTGTATGCAACCATCCAAGCAAAGACACATATTTAACAATCTAATTCCATCTATAAACACTAAGCGTCTCTGCCAAACTCTGTCGCAAAAATTTGTCGCAGAATGCGTGAGACGCCAACACCAAAGTAAACACTGATCTTCCGATCACCCATTACAACGGGTCCATAGATGTATCAACTTGGATGTGTCGACAACACCAACCATCAGCATACGAAAAACACTGGTGAATAAAAAGTAACCACAGCCACCAGCTGGAGAAAAACCATCACCCGCTATATAAAACATGGCTCTGGCATATATATTGCCTATAAATAAAGAACAATCTGCATAAAGGTGTCAAATACAGCCTAATTACCGAGTTATGAAATCATGGCTAAACTCTACATTGTAATGCATCAGCCTGTCTAAAACCTATGTACATATCTAAGTATGCCTCATCCTCTGAAAACAAAGTCAAATACTTATATAAAGGGTAAAAACCAATAGCCCCTTAGTTGGATTATTATAGTTAACTTTGTGGGCACATCCATCAAATAGCTGACATCTCTGATTTCATAGCTTTTCAAAGGTGAGACTAAATCAAAGCCTATATAAAGATCCCACCTGTGGCCTCAAACTTCACATAACACTCCCTTGTAAATGAATGCATGTGAGAACATATAATATCAGGATTAAAACTTCTATATATACATTATGTTACTATGATATGGGCAACTGAAATGCAAGCCTATATAACCATACATACAGATCTAGAGGTGTATGTATACGTTATAACCCACTGATGGTATGTCTAACTCCTATAACCCACTGATGGTATGTCTAACTCCTATACATATATATATATATATATATATATATATATATATATATATGTGTGTGTGTGTGTGTGTGTGTGTGTGTGTATATATATGTGTGTGTGTGTGTGTGTGTGTGTGTGTGTGTGTGTATATATATATATATATATATATATATATATATGTATGTGTGTGTGTGTATATATCTATATATCTATATATATATATATATATATATATATATATATATATATATATATATATATATATATATATATATATACACACACACACATACACACATACATATATATATACTATATATACACACACATATATATAAATTAGTGACTGAATAAAGGATTAGGAGGATCAATTAAATTAATAAACAAAAACTTCTCTTATATGCTCTAAAGATGGAAGGAATACACGCAGAGGCTGAACTGTTACTTAGCACTTTCATCCATTTATTGTTTTCTCGAACTTCATCAGAGATAAAAATGGGTTATGTTACAGTAAAGATTCATCACTTGTATTTATACAGCACATGATATTAAGCCACTATACATATTTAAGAAGACTTAAGAATTCATTCGCTACCATTTGATTTCAGGGACCAATCAAATGGTAGGAGATAGCAGTAAATGTTACCCGTTGATGGTTAAGTGTTGAACGGTCTGTGCTGACCATAAAAAATATTACAAGATTGCAAATAAAGAACGGTCCGCATTAAAGGAACCGAGTTGGTGGTGGCCGTTCTAAAGTTGGCTGACAACACAAAATTGTGAGTAAGTTACAATGTTTTTAAAATTAAAGGTACCTGGGATGGGTGAGGTTCATGTTGTGTTTAACTTTGTTTTTGTGTCCACAGGAATCGGGGCCGTTTTTAGTCAATGGAGGGAAACTCATCATGGTTTCATTCGACTAAGCTACGTACGAGCCTTCTGTAAATACAAGTCGAAAGTTGAACAGTTATGCTAAAACATTATGTTACAAAATTATTTTGATAAAGAAGTATGAACCAAACATTTTTCATAGTGTGTTTTCTTGGGTTTAACTGACCAATGGGGAGGAGAACCTCTTCTCTAGGAGGCCAATGGAAGGAGTAAGAAACTGCCAACCTCGAATGGGGAGGCTGCCGTGGAAAAGGCAAGTTTAGACGCTCGCTCCAAGGGACTAGGACGTTGGTCGGGAGGAGTGTAGCCCATCATAGGTGGCTTGCTGGAGCTGCAAGCCTATGGGGAGAAGCATAGTGCTGAGCAGTAGCCAATGTGGTTAATGGGTAAGGCACCCAACCAGGGAAAGAGGAGTAGTTGGAGTATGCGAGTCACGTTCAGGGGGCGTAGCCAAAGGGGACAGGCTCGACAGAGACTGGATCGGACTTGATCCGCTAGCTAAAGACCAGGACAATCAGGGACAGGAAAGATAAATCTGCGTCCTATCCGTTAGTTCAACGGACTGCCAATGGTGGAGAAGGAGGGAAACCTTCCAATCAGAGGTGGTGCTAGGAGAAAGAATGGGGGGAGTCCAATATGGAGAGTGCTAGTTGGTCAACGCCCAATGGGAGACTGGCTTATGTGCACCAATGGTGAGGAAGCCCAGGAACATCGGGCCAATGGTGTGACTTGGTGTTAAACAGACCAAGCCTATCCGGCGAGTCTAACTGTGGGTTAGTACTAGTAGTACAGCGGTTGAAAGGTACGGATTGCGGCGTGTACGAATTAATGAAAAAAGCTATACACCAAACTCGGGTGAAGAGCAAAAGCCGGGTAAACAGCTAGTCACAGAGAAGATAAAGGACAGCAGGCTTCAGAGGGCTAAGCTGCTCATTAGGTGCCAATGCTGACTATCCACGGTGGTGGGGGGGAATAGGGCCGAGGGCGTCCCTGGGGGATAGTGGGATGAATGTCATCGCCGAAGCCCTAGTCAGCTGGAGAGCCTGGGAGGAGTCGGTCCAAGGGGGGCATGCTCTCACGCAAAAACCCTGTGTGATCAATACTATGGCGCACAAGCAAGGTGGCAATATCTGGCTAGCAATGACAAGTTTAAACATCACTCCACTCAAACGTACTGTAAAATGGTTTGGCACACATCATACTACTATTACCCCACTATTACCCTTTAAGGGATCAAAAAAATTATTATACAGTACCCACTACAACAACCCTACAGGTCAGAACAAATGTACAAACTACCGTTGACACCCAGGCCAATAATTTCCCTTTCAGTCTTAATCACAAAGGCGTTCTTGCTGTACACAGTAACAGGAGGTCGGGTATCAGTTTATTGGTAGGACCCAATCAGGGGCCACAGTCTATTTAGCGCTCCAATCTTTTCACTGTTCTCACCCGCCAATAGTGAAGGAAAGGGGATAGTCATTTACCAATCCTGTGGGGCAAACTGGTGAACTAATGCAGTACCGGTACTGACAGGTGGTATCCAATAACAAGGGAGCGTATGTCGAGGGGAAACCCACTGGATAAACACAGACCCCGAGTGCCAATGGCAAAGTGGCTTGGGAGGAGTAGGTCCTAAAGTGTTGTAGCTTGAGGGTTGGTTTAACTTAGCCATTTTAGCACGCATTTCAAGTTGGTGGTTTCGTTGAGTCCCGGGGTGTTTTTGGCGTCTAAAAAAATCTGCCAGCCTAGTTCCTTTAGTTCGAGCAGGGTCTCACAGTCACAGAAGAACTGCTCAATTTGTTCTATAACAAAAAGGCTGAATTTGTCAAAGCTGTTGCAAACGAGGCTGTGTGTCTGCAAAGGACGTTGCTTTTGTCTTTATTCCTTATAGCCACCAGGTGTTCCTTGGCCCTGTCTGAAAGTTTTCTAAAAGTTTTCCCTATGTAGAAGGAGTTGCAAGGAGAGCATACTATGACAAACAACAAACTCAGAGTGGCAGTTGAACTGCTTCTTGTGGATGACACGGAAGTTGTGTGGGAAGCAGTAATGGTTACCTCTGAGGATGTGTGGACAAACCACGCATCGGCCACAAGCTACCATGCTCCCCGGTAGTGACTGTTCT
>NC_056746.1:406227154-406269654 GCF_019279795.1 Protopterus annectens
TATTACTATATCAGCATGGTTTACAATATTCCAGCTACAGTGCTAAGTGAAACAAACAGAGGCACATGACTATCTCCATATCACTGGCTGTTGCAGTGATGCACTTATTACTATATCAGCATGATTTACAATATTCCAGCTACAGTGCTAAGTGAAACAAACAGAGGCACATGACTATCTCCATATCGCTGGCTGTTGCAGTGATGCACTTATTACTATATCAGCATGGTTTACAATATTCCAGCTATGGTTCTACATTAAACAAATACTGGCATGTCTATCTCCATATCACTGGCTGTTGCAGTGATGCATTTATTACTAAAAACTTGTTCATTATTTTGCGGTTGCATTCTTATTCCTAGATAGATACATTTACACTAATATATTGTTTTCCCTTGGTGCAATCCTCTAATGCTGTATCTAAGTCTTTAATGATAAACCCAAAAATCCTTGTCCTCTTCTGAATATTTGTGTTTGTGCACCTATTGTGCCCCTGGATTGCTGCCATCAGGGTACTTCATCATGCATTACTGGATTTGAAGCACAACTACTACATCTTACATTATACTATATATTATAATATAATATTATTATATTATTATTCTTCAGGTCCCTTGAATGCTTACTGATGTGGCAAACACCAGTCACCCCTCAACCTTGATGTTATCTTCAAAGAGATCAATCTGGTTTTCTATTCCATACCCTAAGTCAGAAATTAACATAATGAAATAGGGATTGACATATAACTAATTCATTTGGGACAATACCTGTCATATTCTTCCTTCATCAGCTCTCTGCTCTCTGACCACTTCTCCACCCATCTGTATCGTTTATCACTTTGACCTATGAAGCCTGAGGTAAAGGACTAAGTCAAAGACTGTGATGTAATCTGTATACATGACATCACAGGGTTATCTCTGACTCCTTAGTAGCTGATAGACATAACTACGTTATCATAATTTGATGGGATCTTCCCACAGTAAATCCATGTGTGGAATATGCTAATCAGTCCTTTGCTAGGAACTTGATAAGCAGACCTTTTTACAACGCAAACTTCCTGTGCCTTGACTTTAAGACTGCATCTAGTGTTTGTCCACAGTTAAACTCAGACTCAGACTCAATCATCTGTAGTTCCTCAGGCTACTCCTTGTCTCTCTCACCCCCATTTGTAGATGAACAATGCAGATGTTTGTTTTTGGTGCACGGGGGTTATTCTTTCCCAAAAGAACTCATTGAAGAGGTCTATCAGAAGTTTAACTAATGTCCCAACAGACCTAGGATACTGGGTGAGTTCCCTTCAGGCCCATGTAATATGCCCTCTGTAAATACTGCTAAAGCCTCTTATCACTCTGTTATTTCTTACTGAGTCATTTACCCACTTATCCCATTTATTTTGCCAAGCCCTCTCAGACTGTTACCCTGATTTTATTTACTTTAATGAGCACTGATGGAAAATATGCTTTTAAAAATCTAACTTTATCTTGGGATATTTTATAAATAACCATTTGATATTCTAAGACTCATTACCACAAATCCAGAAAAAGAGACTCAGAGAACAAGGGAGCTTGGTCCTTCACAAAAGAAGTTTTAAGGAGAAGAGCAGTAATCAGTCTTTGTTCTCCTGCACTTTTCATTTTGGAATTATA
The DNA here is from genome assembly GCF_019279795.1 of Protopterus annectens. Classification (NCBI taxonomy): domain Eukaryota; kingdom Metazoa; phylum Chordata; order Ceratodontiformes; family Protopteridae; genus Protopterus; species Protopterus annectens. The sequence goes on from NC_056746.1 coordinate 406,228,801, forward strand.
ATTGTAAGCTTTTTTTACACCTTTGACCTTTCCACTTAAAGTCATATCTCCCTACCTGCCTCACTTATCTAACAAAGTCTTCTTTCCATGCTTATTGTCTGGTGCCCAGCTTTCAATGTTTCCCTTTGCTGTCTTTACACAGCTTGCTGTTTTATTTCTGCCCTACACATATCTGTCCCTCTGGTGATCCCCCTTGTCCCTTCCTCTTCATGTAATGAAACAAAGTTTTAATTTTATGCAATTGTTTGCATTGGCATTATGAGTGTAACTAATGGTCCACTTGGTAAAATCAGCCCTCCGACCATCATTCCACGGCTGCATACTTCTAACACCTCTATCACCATAGAAGGTGAATTAATTGACAATCACTACTGCCGTGAGCATCTCCACTCAATTTGTGATCAACTTCTCTCCATGCCATTGACATCCCCAAGAACAGATTTTGAAGAATTTTTTCGGACCAAAGTTGAATTTGTATTGTCCATCATTCAAAACTAGAAATGTTTTCTTATGTTTTCAGACACATAAATTGTTATCTAGAAAGGTGCCTTTTTAAGACGGAGTAGAAATTGTGTCTATAAGCTAGTCAGAATTTCATTTAGTATTACCGTTCTTTAGATCTGATGTCATATTCATTCATTCCTCAAAGTGTGGTTCTTGGATCTCATTTCAGATCTGGTTTGGATGTATTTACTTAGACTAATGGATCCAACTTTCTAGCCCCTCCCTTTAACCTTAATGCCTCTGAGCCCTGTAATACCTCATATCTTGTTTGCTGCTTCTAGGCTTTAAGCATGCATTTTTTATATTTCTTATACTTTCTGCACTATATTTTACCTTTTCCTCCCTTTTCTTTATTGGGTTTTCCTGCTTTAGGATTTCAAGTCCTTTTTCATACCTGCTCCCTTTTTATTCTCCTTATCATAGTCAGTAAACCCATCTACAACCCGTTAACGTCTTGGAGTTTATTGGAGTTTGCCTGGACACCAGCAGTCAATTGGTCTTACTTCCATTAAACAGAGTACAGTGCATAAGACTGCAGGTGAGACAGATACTTTCACACCTTTCTAGCAAAACTAGTTCTTCAGGCTTTAGGATTAATGGCGACTGCTATTACCTTGTTCTCGATGGCTTGATTCCACATGCATGTTCTTCATTGGACTCTAGCTATCCAACGGTCAATTCTTTTTCACGTTCTATCCTATCTGATAAAACTTTCTTGGGTTTGCAAGGATTCCATGTGTTGGTGGGAATAGTGCACCAAACTTTATCATTTTTCTACCCACAGTAGCCACTGTTACCATGGACACCTCCCAGTTGGGGTGGTGGGTCATTTCTTGGGAGGGATAGTCCAAGGCACATGGTCCCCAGAAGAAAACAATTTTTATATCAATATCCTGGAGATGAGGGCAGTGCTCCTAGTTTGCAGGCCTTTCAGAACTGTCTTACTCCAGGAAAAAATGCAGTCCAAACAGACAACATGTCGGTAGTTTGGTGTATCAACAAACAGGGGGAACCTGGTCCTATTCCCTTTGTTGAGAGGCAATGAGAGTGTGGTAGTGGGAGGGGGTCTCCTCCAACCTCTTTCTTTTGTCAACACATATTCAGGAGAAATCCAACATGCTAGTGGACAAGCTCAGCAGGTCTATTCTGATGCCTCATGAGTGGTCTCTCAATCAATCAGTGGCAGAGAGGATCTTCCATCTATGGGCCAACCTTGTTGTAATCTCTTCGCTTATCTCAAAAACAAGTGCAGCAGGTTCTTTGCCCCCTTTTGGCTTCAAGTGTTTGCTTCCCTTCCTGTGGTCTCATCTTCTACAGTTGCCCTGGATTCTGGACCCCAGTCCACATCTAATTTCTCATCCCTTGGGTTTAACATATGCAGACATTGCAAGCCTCAAGCTGACTGCATGGTTTCTCTAATTCTCTTAATAGTTAGACAGCCCAGGCTTTCCTCCCCACTCCATCAGACACTGCTATCATCCCAAAAGACTCCACTACAAAAATTTACAAGAATAAATGGAAAAGATTTTCCTATTGGTCCCATCAGAGAAACTTAGATCTTTTTACTGTACCTATTCCTGTTGTTCTAGATTTCCTTGCTTCAGTATTTCCAGAATGGGCTAGTTTTTCCCACTTTCAAAGCTGATTTAGCAGACATTTCAAATGATCATACTGATGATAACACTTCACCCTTAACTTCTTCTAAACTGTGCAAATAATTTCTTAAAGGTACCTTTCTGCTTACTCCTCCAGTTAAATATGATACTCCACCCTGGGATCTTACACTGTTACTGCAAGATTTGACTCAGATTCCTTTCGAGCCCTTGGTCAAGTCTGATTTAAAGTTTCTCTCCTGGAAAACATTTCTTCTAGTGGCCATTACTTCAGCAAGGCAAGTTTCTGAACTCCAAGCACTTGCCTCAAAATCATTTGACTTGGTTTTCCACAAAGATAGTCAATATACATACTAATCCATCTTTTTGCACAAAGTAGCCTCAGAGGTGAACATCAATCAAGTTATTATTTTACCTTGTTCTTCCCTAATCTTCCAACAAAGGTGTATACATGCTTCATCTCTTAGATGTGTGTAGACAGCTCCATTTTTATCTCCATAGAACAAAGGTTTTTAGAAAAACTGATCAGCTGTTTGTTCTCTTTGCCCCCAGTATTTTGGGAAAACAAGTTTCCAAAGTAAACTTAGCAAAGTGGTTAACAGACTGCATATTGTTTGCTTACAGTTGACGAGGTCTGTCTTTGCCCAGACCTTCAAAGGCTCACTCCACTAGATCCATGGCTACTTCATCTGCTTTCTGGTCCAGGGCTTCTATTGATTATATTTGTGCTGCAGCCCCTTGGTCCAATGCCCATACCTTTATTGTTCATTATAGGTTGGATTTGATCTCCAGAGGCAAAGCTGCCCTTGGTTCTGTGGCTCTCTGGAATATCGTTCCATGAGAGCCACTCAAAGTTCTCATAGCTGGGGACTCTGTCCCACACATTGAGGAATAAATGAAAATGACAACATCAAATATAAAAGTTATGTGCTCAGCATAACTATGCATCTGCATTGCATGTTTTCATTCATCCTCAACAATCCCCTTCCCCCTAACCTTTCATCTGAAAGTGACATGATAGTGATTTTGGAACCACTGTTTCAGTCTGAGGCCTTATCTTTCCTTTGTATTTTATTTCTATTTAGGCTATAGTGAGTCCTTATATTTATAAGGCAGCAAACTTGACCTGCGGTATTACAGGGCTGTGAGGCATTGTGGGTAAAGGGAGGAGCTTGAGAATCAGATCTGAGCATCTAAGTAAATATGGCAGAGCCAGATCCAAGGTCTTATCTGAGACCTATACGTTGAGGAAGAATGAAAATGGACAACACAGATACATAGTTATGGTGAGCACATCATTTATGATGTCATGTGTAATAGCATCATTCATCTCTCGGTTCCTAAAAGTAAGATTTAACCTGGAATGAAATTTAAATGAGCAAATAGTGAACATATTCTTAGACAATGTTTTTTCTAGTTTGCATTGAAATATTCTGTTTCCTTTTCATACTTCAATAGGCAGCTTAAAAGATTGTGGGTACTTAAAAAAAACAAGTCACTTCATTAAAATAGGATTATCTTCATGAGTACTAAATGAAATAATATAGTTGCTTATAGAGCCATTCTGTTCCTTTTTGGTAATAATCTGCAGAACAATGAAAGAACAAAACATGACTAGTCAGCAGCTTGATGGCCAACCACAAGATTATAGCACTCCATAAAATAAATCCAAACTGTGTTTAAAACTTTACAACCAGCTTTATTAAAATAAAAAATAAAACATTAAAATAAGCACTTTCATCCCATTTATCCACAGGACATCATCAGAATAAACCCTCCTAACAGTCAGTAGTTTAAATAACCATTCAATGTGGTGGTCACATGATCCTTAAGAAACCTTTGTCATGTGGCCATTAAGAAACCTTTGCTTCCAGCATTTAAAGTGACAAGCAACTAATATTTGTCAGTGAATTATTACCAAAGGGCTAGGATCTGCCACATTACGCATGCACTCATAGGTTCATAGGTTGGTACTAGGCTATTGGCCCTAGGGCCTATACAAGCCTAGCCATAACAATTCCCTGGATATTTCTTCCCACAATATTTACTCCTCTGGACCCCTGTCTAGCAGGGTGACTAACATGATCCCTGGGGTGAATTTCCTATATAGGTTCATAGATTGGTACTAGGCTATCGGACATAGGGACCAAAAGAAGAGGTACAATGATATTATGGAAAAAATCATTGCCAATTCCAAAAATATTAATGTCATATTCAGACAAAAATGGCATGTTGTGTATAATTACTATAGACATAAATAAAAAAACAAGTTACATTGGTTAATAATTATTGGATACCAGGTATCGGTGGGGAAACAGTAAATAAATATATTGAGTTAACATTAACTAAAGTTAAGGGTGATACAATATATGCAGGAGACTTCAATTGTATCCTATCTAAGAGTGATACCACCAAAAATGATAACTTTAGAATCTCCTCTCCTGCAAAAAAAAATGTATTAATTTCAGTAATACTTTGAATCTGAAAGATATTAATGATTTTAAAGGAGCAAATTTTCTAAATTACACTCATTATTCCTTTAGATTTGGTACTAAAACTACTATTGACCAGGTATTTGTGACTGATAGGTTATACTCAAAGATAAAATAATTTCTAATTAGTGCCTGCCCGATGTCTGACCATAATGCTATCTTCTTTAAAGTTAATATCATACGTAATAATTTGATATTTTGGCAAAGAATCCCATCCTATATTATTAAATTAAAGGGGTTTAAAGAGTGGCTACTGAAAGAAATAAAATTATTTTTAGATATTAATGACAATAATACAACTTCCAAAGTGGGACTCTTTAAAATCTTATCTATTTGGCAGAATCAAAAATTGGTATTTGAATAAGAGAAAGGAATAGGAAAGTGAATTAATCAGATTACAGTCAAGAATTGGCATTTTAAAAAGTACAATAAATGCTAAGAACTTAAATTCTAACAATGAACTAAAACAACTTAATTTAGAATATATAGAAATCTAAAATCATAAAGTTACAATAAATTTAATAAGACTTAAATTGCAATCCTCTTCAGTAAATCCTAAAAAATATGCATAGATTAGCAGTAAAATCAAACATTTTATCTATCTCTAAACATATAACAGAGATTAAAGATGAAACAACTAACAAACACAAATATGTTTCAGACCTAGAAAATATTTTAGATGAATTTGAAAACACCATGAAATTATAAACCAAGTGAATGTAAGTACTGATTACAATGATATAAGAGACAATTTCGTAAAAGTTAATATTAAAAAAAAATAAAAAAAAACAAAATACTAAATTATTCAAAGCAATAACTTTAAAAGAACTAAAGGAAAGAATTTTGAATATAAAAAATAATAAATCACCAGGTCTCGATGGTTTAATTGGGGAAATATATAAAATATTACCGGATGAAGTACTGCGGACACTATTAGAAGCTTTTGAAAAATTTAGAAAAAATGAAATTTCAATACCCTCCTGGAAATATGCCATGATATCTCCAATTTTGAAACATAGAAAAGATCCTACTTTAGTAGCCTCTTATCATCCAATATCATTGTTAAATGTTGACTAGAAAATGTTTATATCAATTCTTGCAAACAGACTAAATCAATTAATGCCTAATCTAATAACTGAAGATCAAACGGGTTTTATTTTGAATAGAAAAGGTCAAGATAATATTATAAGAATACTATCCTTAATAGAACATGCAAATAAGAACAAGAAAGAACTATCAATCATTACTTTAGATTTAAATAAAGCTTTTGATTCCATAAACTGGTCCTATTTATTTAAGGCACTTGATATCTATGATTTTTCATCCAATTTTATAAATCCTTTAAGTAGACTATATGTAAATTCAATTTCATATGTCAAAATTGATGCCTTTTTATCAGGTCCTCTTAAAATCTTTAGAGGAACCAAACAAGGATGTCCGCTATTGCCTCTATTATTTGCTTTATCTGTGGAACCTTTGGACAATTTTATAAGAGAAAATCCTAAAATAAGGGATTTTAATGTAAATGCTAACTATAATTCAAAAATACAACTTTTTGCAGACAATATTTTATTAACAATTGGAGATATAAATTCTTCTATTGATCATATTAAACAATCACTTCAAATATTTGAAATGATTTCTGGTCTAAAATTTAACCAAGAGAAAACAGAAACTTTAATATTGAACAAAAGGATTGATAGTAAATTAAAAAAAATCATAGTAAATTTAACTGGCTAAATGACAAGCTTGAATACCTAGGGGTATCGATAAAATCATCTTGGAAAGAAACCATAAATACAAACTATAAAATGTTGGTAGTAATGGTGAAAGAATATATCAATAGATGGAATAAAATGTTTTTTTCTTTAGAAAAAAAACTTGTCTTAATAAAGATGATCATACTACCAAAGATGTTGTTCTTTTTTCAAACACTAATAGCTTCGCTTCAAACAAATTAATAAAACAACTAAACTCTATGTTGTTAAAATTCTTATGGTTTCCACAAAAAACAAGAGTTGCTTGTGCATGGCACTGTAAAAATTGGGATGAGGGAGGAATATCATTTCTGAATCTAGAGCTATATGCAGAGTCTGTAACCCTTAAAATAGTAACACAATGGTTAATCCCTAATTATAAATCAAATTAGAAAAATCTTTATATAACTTCTCTCCTTACAAATATAGATTCAAAATTAGAAATAAATATGTTTTCAGAAAACATTAAAATCTTTCTAGTGTAAAAAGATTTTATTTATAATACAAATAAAAATGAAAAATTGTCCCCATTTCTTAAATATATATTAAGTAAATTTAAAAAAATCATTAAATAAAACATATCTGATGGAAAACTTTAATTTTTTAATGTTTCCTATAGTATATACAAAGAAACGTCTTGATTTGTTTAACGTACCCAAAATCAGAGATATGGAAGACAATGGTTTCGTTTATTGGCACCAATTTTTGATAAATAACAATATTCAAGAACCAAACTCCCTTATAGCTAGATATAATAATAATAATAATAATAATAATAATAATAATTGGTTAAATATATAAATGTTCAGAGAATGCATTATTAATGAATTTAGAATACATCAAATCTCTAACATAACATCTTTGCCTAAAATTCTACTACTCCTATGTGAAATAAATATTTTAAATAGTAATAAAACCCTTTCAATATCAAAAATATATAAAACTCTAAATTTAGATCTGTAAATACCAGAAGGGTTGTTTTGGAGTTACCCTGAAAATATTAATATTTTCAGCTATTCAGATAATGAAAAAAAAGTTAATAGTTAAATCAATTAAACATACGTCTCCCTTTTGGAAAACTTTTTCAGGGAAATTTATTCATAGAAGTTTTATCACCCCTCATAGAATTACAATAATCTCAAATAATGGTATTAATAAATGCTGGAGGTGTGAAGAGACATTATGCGCAGATTGGGAATATATGTTTGTTAAATGTAAGAATGTAAATCAATACTGGTTAGAGTTTAAAGATTTTATGAAAGCATTGTGGTCAGACAAGAAATTTCTGATTCACTGTTATTATTTAATGCCCCAATACCTACATGTATTCCAGATACTCAAGTACATCTTGATTGATCTTTGCTTGCGATAGCAAGAAAAGTTATCACAGTAAAATTGGAAATCTAAAAATAGTCTTTTATTTACGGATTTTATTGCATTAGCTAAGATTGTATGTTATAGGGAATTGCAAACTCTATCTTTAAGAACTAAAAGAATGACACATAAAAAAATATCTTGGTTAAAACTTAAAGAATTATTAGATAAAATGTAATTATAAAAGATCATTACATGTGTTATGGGCATTGTATATTGTATATAGTTAATGTTACACATCTTTTGAACTTGTTATGTTAAATGTATAAAATGTAATATTTATAAAATTCAATAAAAATGTATTATAAAAAAAACAATAAATAAATAAATAAATAAATAAATATACTACAAGGCTGGTCAAACAGGACAAAGGACTTGAGCTGCTCCATGTTCAAATCACCATAGGTAAAATCCAGTACCACTTCCTTGCAAGCTATAGGTCCTCCTTTATGACCTAGGAAACCCATACCATGTATTTAAACTTATTAGAAACACTAACCATCCTACCCATACTATATTCATAGGTGACTAATTACCCCACTATTAACTGGGAATCCTATATGACACCAAATGTACATGCACAGAGATTCCTGGATTTTGTAAACACAAACTCCCTGGACCAGATAGTCAATACACTAACCAGGGGTACAACCATACAGGATCTGGTCCTTACTAATATGGGAGAGTGCTGCACACCCCCTACTGTAATGCCTTCCCTGGTAAAGTCAGGCCACAAAATGGTCTCCTTTGAAGTAAAAATAAAATAACCCTGAAACAGGTGTGCCCAGTGTAGGATCCAAACATTGACCAGTAAAAATGACCAAAATCCATGTTGACCGAAGCACAAAGCGGTCAGTGGTAAGAAGATAAAAATCTAAATTTATTGCAGCGCAAAATAAGAGTGAAGCGCTTTCATCCTTCACTAGGACTTAATCAGAACTACAGTCCTAGAGTGCCATTCTAACTTAAATAACACAATCAACAAAAACGAATTAAACAGTTAATTCAATTAAAGTAAATCAACCCATTAGCAACCTATCACAATAAGCAGTAATAGCATGTAATGAAAACCTTGAAGCAAGTTAAAGTACACACTAACATTTTCAAAGTTTAAGTCAGCAGTGAAACCAAAAAAATACTAAAAAGTAAAGTGAAAATATAATCATAGTTTTGCGGACCTCAGCTTAAGCACAGAATTAATAGTCATTTAAACTTGGTTTCGTAGAGCATCTAGTTTAAGTTGCCAGAGGAGATCCTTATACTCAAGTCTACTTTTCCAAGCACCCCTTTGGTATCATGTGGCACTATTTCCTCTATGCCAAAAACAATTTCTTTTTAAAAACCAGTGCACATTAAAGAATGCCTAAATAAAGAGTTGCTGTAATTACTTTTTTCACGTCGTACAAATGTTCATAAATTCTTTTAGAGAGCTTCTTCTCAGTCTTTACTGTATAAAAGGAAGAACAGTGGTTACACAAAACCATATACACTAAGCCAGCTACAGTCCCCTTTTTCTAAATGTAACAGTTGTTCGGCTGGCATTGTTTAACTGTGCCTCTGTCTTGTCAATAATATATTGGCAGTAATTGCGCTTACCACATTTTCTAGTGCCTAACTTGGCCTCCACCATACCCTTCTCCAAACTGTCCTTGATATTTTTGTGCACTTTGTAAATAAAAGTGGGTTTGTCTCCCAAGTATTGGTATAGTTCATCATCCATTTTTAATATAGCCCAGTTGTGGATTATTACTCAGGTTGTTTTACTCGGCTGGAGAGACCATCGTAATTAATGATCATCCCCTGATGGAAATTCTCACCATTTATTCCATTCGGTGACCTAACACTTTTCATTATTTCTGGTTTCCCCAGGATACACTGGTATCTCTCTTCTCTTTTTCCACTACCTCTGTCTTCAATGACTTAATCAGATCCAGTGGGTATTCTCGGTCCAAAAACATTGACACCATTTTATCCAGTTCATTTTTCAAACAGTTCCCTGTTCAAAACCATCCTGGCAACCCTAATAAATTGACCCTTCACTAAGTTTTTTCTTACAGTACATAGGATGGCAACTAGTAAAATGTAGATACCAGTTAAAAAATGTCTTCTTCCTGTATATGTTAGAAACTATAACCCCCTGGTCAACGGACAGGTGGATATCCAAAAAAATGAGTGGAATTAGAGTTGAAACTGTGGGTGAATCTGAAGAAATTAATGGTATTTGTTAAATAAGCCAGAAATGGGTCTATGTTAGAAGCCCAAAAGCCACAAAATGCGAATACAAGTACATTGACACATATGAGCGATGTAAGATAATAGCGAACCACGTAATGAGGGAAAAGCAAAACACTGAACGGATTTCCCTAAGCAACAGCGCCATAGAGGTATAACTAAATCAACTAAATAAAAGTAACATAACACACTTTTGCAGGGGGCAAGCCCCCCTGCACCCCCCACACCCCCTACTTAAATATACCAACTCAAAGATTGCACTACTGTGGGGAAAAGGGTATATTCCCTTATCTCCAGGATCGCACTGCTGGCCAAAGAAATCCGTTCTGTGTTTTCTTTTTTGCTCATTACGTGGTTCGCTATTATTGTACATTGCTCTTTATGTGTCGATGTACTTGTAGTCCCGTTTTACAGCTTTCGGGCTTCTAATATACACCAGTAATTAATACCTCATTTTCCATCAGGTTTCCCCCCCCCTCCAAATAAAAAACATGCCATCCAGGTACCTGGCATAAAAAGACCAACAGTGGGCAAAATGAGAGTTGATAATAAACTTCCTCTCCCAGGCCAACATGACAATATTAAAAAAATTGGGGGCACAGGTGGCTCCCATGGTTACCCCACTCACTTGTCTATAATATTCTCCTTCAAAATAAAGGAAGTTGTTTTTTAACAGCAGGTCCATAAGTTTTATCAGGATATGTATCTCCATTCTGCCAAGATGCTGTTCTAATAACATTTCCTCAAATCGCTCTAGCCCAACATCATGGGGAATACTTGAAAACAGGTCGACCACATCTACAGTGAGAAAATCAGTATTGTTTTTTAAAAGATCATTATTGAATTTGACCAGGAAATCCCAAGAGTCTCGTAAGACATTTGGGTAATTACTCAACAGAAATTTAAGTTTTCTATCAATATATACTACTAAAGGATAGGTCTTGAAACCGGGTTCATATTACATTGTCAAATGACAACAATTTCGAACACTCAGAAGAGAGAAACTGCCAAATATCAAAACTTTTATTGTGGGGGGGGGCTGTGCCCCCCCACACCCCCCAGTAATATATATGCCAACTCCAAGATCACACTACAGTGAGGAAAGGGCAGATATTCCAATCTTCACTGTACTGTGATCCTGCAATCCGAACTTCAATATGCGGCGGTTTCGACATTGTTGTAATTGGACAATGTAATAGGAGCCCCTTGAAACCCTGGGCTGCCACAATTAACCTGTAAGGTGGATCCAACAGGTCCTTGTGTACTTTGGGGATACCAAATATAGCAAGAATGTAAGGTTCCGTGTTGTACAAAAAATTGTAAATTTCTGTTGTAATAATCCCTTGTTAGAAGGAATCTTCCAGGAAGACAGCAATGTTCCTATCAGTGATATTACTCTCATTCCTAGAGACGATAGTGAAACAGGAATCATCCATTAACATATCGTATATATTACCAGCATAATCCATCTGTCAGGCTATCATGACATCCCCACCCTTATCGGGTTTCATAACCCTGATGGATATGTCTTTCGATAATTATCTAATAGGGAACGTTCCTCGCAGGTCACGTTATCCATTCTTGCAGTCCTTTCTCTATAAAGAGAAAATAAATTGCTTTCACAGATCTTCTCAAAAGTATGTATAGTCTTGTGCAATGGTGCATTAAAAGTACTTGTTTTCTTAAACCCAGGTGTCACATACGAACTAGTATTGTCGCTGTTCAAGAAAGACAAGTTCAGCTTTTTATAAAACATTTAGGGTCCAAAATAACATTATGAATATTACTATAGTTCCTAAGCACAAACTTAAAACCTTTTTCAAGCAAACTAAAATATGTAGCATCAATGTCCAAATCAGTGTGGTTAAAAATATAAAAACCTCTATGTTCATATACCTTGCCATTATGTTTGACCACAATCAAATCAGAGGAATTCCTCTCTACCTTCTCTTGGATGGGAGAAAGGAAATTCACCCTGGGGATCATGTCAGTCGCCCTATTAGACAGGGGTCCAGGGAAGTAAATAGTGTGGGAAGAAATATCCAGGGAATTGTTATGGCTAGGCTTGTACAGGCCCTAGGGCTGATAGCCTAGTACCAACCTATGAACCTATGAACCTACCTGTTCTGAGGGGTTTTGGATGCAAAGCCTCTCTCCCTGAAGTTCAGCCTCTTTTCTTACCCCTGCCATGGGTTGAGGGAGGGGAATGATAGAGTGAGGGGGGAACGGTTGATGACCACCCCTCCCTCTATGATTTCCCAGCCACTCTGGCCATCTGAGCTGGGAGGAGTTGGACCCCTGACATACTTCTAAAGTGGCATCCTCTCCTTCCAAATGTTCCTCATTGTACACTGGGTCTAGTTCATCTATAATCTCACCCCCAGCAGAAACATCTTGTGTAAATGTTTTACTGTTCAGGTGGGAGGCTTTCCCTTCCTTATATTCATTATTATTCCTAGTAAATGTTTTATCCTTTTTGGTTTTGATCATAGTGACACAGTCATTCACAAACTTAAAAAATTCTGTTAAAATTGTCCTGGTACTCACTAATAAAAAATTACTGCTAATAGCTTCTTACAATAGAGTAACTTCCCTCATTAAATTCTCAATACATTCAGTGTTACATTTTGTAATAAACTCCAGAAGCTCTATACCATGTCTGTACGCCATGACTTTGCTATGAATACCTGGTGGCTCCAGGTGACAGACAGGTATATGTAAAGCAGAGGCTCAAAGATTTTGGAAACACGGATTTAAAGGAGTGTATAAGGAGGGGGCAGATTCCCAAGGGACTAAGACTGTACAAATTTCCTTTTGGTATAACTAATGGTTCAAAATAATATTTTGCACTTACTGAAATGTTTAACAGACATGGAGCATTTCCATCAAAAAATGGGGTGACTATGGGCTTGAATTGTGGTTTATTAGCCGCTAACATAGTTATGGTACATTGAGAGAAGAAATCCATAACCAATGGTTCATACAAACATTCTTACAGGTTCTACACCTGATATTTGGATAATTTATTCTTGTTTGGAAGACATATAAAACTATACTTGAATATAATTTATATATATATATATATATATATATATATAAAAATATATATATATATCCTAGTTATTCATATACATAAATATATATAGAACATCCCAGTTATTCATATACATCAAAATATATAGAACATCCCAGTTATTCATATACATCAAAAATATATAGAAAATCCCAGTTATTCATATACATCAAAAATATATAGAACATCCCAGTTATTCATATACATCAAAAATATATAGAACATCCCAGTTATTCAAATACATCAAAAATATATAGAAAATCCCAGTTATTCATATAGATCAAAAATATATAGAACATCCCAGTTATTCAAATACATCAAACATATATAGAACATCCCAGTTATTCAAATACATCAAAAATATATAGAACATCCCAGTTATTCAAATACATCAAAAATATATAGAACATCCCAGTTATTCATATACATCAAAAATATATAGAACATCCCAATTATTCAAATACATCAAAAATATATAGAACATCCCAGTTATTCAAATACATCAAACATATAGAACATCCCTACTCAAATACATCAAACATATATAGAAAATCCCAGTTATTCATATACATCAAACATATATAGAACATCCCAGTTATTCAAATACATCAAAAATATATAGAACATCCCAGTTATTCAAATACATCAAACATATATAGAACATCCCAGTTATTCAAATACATCAAACATATATAGAAAATCCCAGTTATTCATATACATCAAAAATATATAGAACATCCCAGTTATTCAAATACATCAAACATATATAGAACATCCCAGTTATTCAAATACATCAAAAATATATAGAACATCCCAGTTATTCATATACATCAAAATATATAGAACATCCCAGTTATTCAAATACATCAAAATATATAGAACATCCCAGTTATTCAAATACATCAAACATATATAGAAAATCCCAGTTATTCATATACATCAAACATATATAGAACATCCCAGTTATTCAAATACATCAAAAATATATAGAACATCCCAGTTATTCAAATACATCAAACATATATAGAACATCCCAGTTACTCAAATACATCAAACATATATAGAACATCCCAGTTATTCAAATACATCAAACATATATAGAAAATCCCAGTTATTCATATACATCAAACATATATAGAACATCCCAGTTATTCAAATACATCAAAAATATATAGAACATCCCAGTTATTCAAATACATCAAAAATATATAGAACATCCCAGTTATTCATATACATCAAAAATATATAGAACATCCCAGTTATTCAAATACATCAAACATATATAGAAAATCCCAGTTATTCAAATACATCAAAAATATATAGAACCTCCCAGTGATTTAAATACATCAAACATATATAGAACATCCCGGTTATTCAAATACATCAAAAATATATAGAACATCCCAGTTATTCAAATACATCAAACATATATAGAACATCCCAGTTATTCAAATACATCAAAAATATATAGAACATCCCAGTTATTCAAATACATCAAAATATATAGAACATCCCAGTTATTCAAATACATCAAACATATATAGAACATCCCAGTTATTCAAATACATCAAAATATATAGAACATCCCAGTTATTCAAATACATCAAAAATATATAGAACATCCCAGTTATTCAAATACATCAAAAATATATAGAACATCCCAGTTATTCAAATACATCAAAAATATATAGAACATCCCAGTTATTCAAATACATCAAACATATATAGAACATCCCAGTTACTCAAATACATCAAAAATATATAGAACATCCCAGTTATTCAAATACATCAAAAATATATAGAAAATCCCAGTTATTCAAATACATCAAAAATATATAGAACATCCCAGTTATTCAAATACATCAAACATATATAGAACATCCCAGTTATTCAAATACATCAAACATATATAGAACATCCCGGTTATTCAAATACATCAAAAATATATAGAACATCCCAGTTATTCAAATACATCAAACATATATAGAAAATCAGAGTTATTCAAATACATCAAAAATATATAGAACATCCCAGTTATTCAAATACATCAAACATATATAGAACATCCCAGTTATTCATATACATCAAACATATATAGAACATCCCAGTTATTCAAATACATCAAAAATATATAGAACATCCCAGTTATTCATATACATCAAAAATATATAGAACATCCCAGTTATTCAAATACATCAAACATATATAGAAAATCCCAGTTATTCAAATACATCAGAAATATATAGAACATCCCAGTGATTTAAATACATCAAACATATATAGAACATCCCAACATATATAGAACATCCCAGTTATTCATATACATCAAAAATATATAGAAAAGCCCAGTTATTCAAATACATCATTACATTTTATGAGTGGACATTCACAAAAGCAAAGGAAGGCTATCATAAAGAGGCAATTTGTTAGAGCAGCAAGAATGGTGACCAAACACCAAGACTTCTTGGTGGAATGTGAACTTATGTTAGATATGTTCCTGCAAATTGGTTACCCACAAACCATGGTAGTTGAGATCATGGAAAAGGTGGTATATAAAAGGGAAATTGCCACTTTCAAGTTATTTATCTTTAAATGGTGTAAAAATAATAGGGACCCCCACCAAAATGAAAATGTTCTTTGTCCATACAGAAATAGAATGAAAGTGGCTTGATGAAATGGGTGCTTGGGAAAAACTGGAACATACTGAAAGGTTATGATGGCACTCATGAGAAACTTTGGCAGGGACCCATTATAATATATAAAAAAGGAGCTAGCATGAAAAACATTTTGGGGAGACCATTTAAAACACACACTGACTATACGGTACTAAAAGGCATTAAAAAATTGTTTTTTGCAGCTACTGTAGATATGTCCAAGTGGGTGAAGAATTTGTAATAAATGGACAAAAATTTAAAATGAAAGATAAATTTAACTATGCATTAAAAGGAGTGGTATATGTGTGTCGTGGCCAGGTAGTATGTCATTCATTTTATGTAGGCAAGACTAAGAGCACCCTAAAAGAGCAGATGTATGAACATATTTATGATATTAAAAGGAACAAAAATACTAATGTTCTAGCCAAACACATGAGTGACCACCCAGAAACACATGAGTGACCACCCAGGCCATCATTTTAACTTCACTAATGTTCTAGCCAAACACATGAGTGACCACCCAGGCCATAATTTTAACTTCACTAATGTTCTAGCCAAACACATGAGTGACTGCCCAGGCCATCATTTTAACTTCACTAATGTTCTAGCCAAACACATGAGTGACCACCCAGGCCATCATTTTCACTTCAGTATTTTGGAACAGGTTAAAGACAGTGGGAGATGCAGAGGTGCCAGAAGCTGTTGAAGACTGGGGAAGGGGGGGTGACAGGGGCACGTAGTGATCTAAAAAGGGCAATGTTTTAAAACTATTTACTACCACAACATAAGTTCACTTATAGGACATTTTAAGCTTAGCCAAATTCCATCTTGATGCTTGGATTAACATGCCCTGATTGATCTTACCTATCCCATGGCTGATAATTGTATATTAGATCTAGTGAGAATACATGTGATCACACTATACATGATTTGAGGGGACCCATGTAAGGGATACAGCATTTAGGAACTGCCTCTATCCATTAGTGGCATGAGGGGCAATCCTGGAATACATTTTCTATTACTCATCCTTAGATCCAAGTTGCATTTGAATATGGAGAGGGATGAGCTTTGTTTTACTTGAATGTATAGTCTGTTCTGGATATATATCCATCTCTCCACAGTTTAAATACTTGGACTGAGTATTTCTGATGCCATTTGACTTGCTGATATTCAGTAGGTTCATCTGTATTATATCAGAGGATGCCTTGTATGGCAGACACGTCACCTCTAAGCACTCAAAAGGATACTGAGTATAGTGATAAATCTTTGAAGTGGTCCATGCAAGACCTATTGTTTAGGACCTGTATCCTTTTAGTAAGGTATCTCTGTGGATATTCCAATTGTTGCATGGGCCTGGACAGATATATGCCAAAGTGGGCATTATACAAAATGATTGACCTAATGAGGGCTTTGTAAAGTGGGACAATAACATCTCTTGATCTAGTCACAATCGATTTGTTTATAAGCTGTGCAATAATGAAAGACTTTCTTATGACTCTGGGCACATGTTGGTCAAAAGTTAGGTCACTGTACACACAAGTTCCCAAATGCCAAACAACTGGGTCAGTTCTCATGGGACATTGTCAATTTGGCAGTTCCATGGAGTAGATGACTTCAAAGGATATGATAATGTATTTCTTGGAGTTTAGTTTCAATTCATAATTCTGGCACCAGTTATTGTTTGGGACAAACCTTCCTGCCTGATGGTTACGTCATTTGGTGATTCAGTAACTGCTCCTAGCTTGCAGTCATCTCAGACTTAGTTGGCCAAAGCCCTTTGGTATTTCCTTTTACTTTTGAGATGTATATGCCAATCAGAAAAAGTCTCAGCACTGAACCCTGGGGGACACCATTGGTGACTGGTCTCTTCCCCTATTTTAATCTCCTGCATCCCGTGAGCAAGTATACATGTATACGTTCTTTGATTCACCTTTCTGATTGTATTAAATTATATTCCTTGTATAATACAGTACCACTTGTTAGAAAGTGTTTTAAATTTTTAGTTTGGAACAGTCTTCTAGTAAGCAATGAAACAAAATGTATGAACCAGTAATGACAAAACTACCCATTTCAGAAAATTTCAGCCATAAAAGGCCACTCAGACTTCTGTAATTACAATCCACCAATATCAGTAAGTATACAAAATCTCTGCAGAAGTAAGTCATCTAAATAATTTCACATTAAAGGGATCTGTAACCAATGAAGAGGTTGCTGCTAGCAATCAACTTTATATTCCATTGTTTCATCTACAAATAAAGTGCCTGTTGCCCTTGAAGAATAAATTGCCTATGCTACATTAAAAATGATACACTAGTAATTTTGCAATAGGGAATGGATGGCAAACTGAAAATGGGTTCATAGTTACTAGGTAACTCCTCCAAAGGAGGACATTAATAGGACTGCAGCATCCACTCCCATTAAAGTACAACACAGTATATTATTGATCTGCATACTGTGGGAGTAGAACCCACAGCCTTCTGCATCAAAAGCAAGTATACTACCTGTTGTACTACTAACAATGCAAACAATTTAGCATAAGTAGCATTAAACTTCTCTTTCCCTGAAGCTCTCAGCTCCATGTAAAATCCACTTGACAATCAACTAAACTTCTCAACTTTGCAGCACAGGAAATCTGGAAAAAGCCAATATGTATTGGGGGGGGGGGCAAAGACCCAAAACCAGGGACACATTTTAAATATTGCATGTATAATCTTAGAACGTTGCTAAAATAAAGTGTTTTGTGTTACCATGTCTTTCCTGAAAGATAGGAAGACTGAAACTTAAAAAGCTATCATTATTTAGTGAATTCAGTTTACACTGATTTGCCAGAAAACTACAAATTTAAAGAGGAACATACCAAAAGTATGATCCAGATACTCTGTGAAAATCTGGACTTTTGAGAGCTATGGACTCAACTCCTTGAATCACAAGTGATGGCATGGGTACAGAATTCAGGGTCTTGTTTGAGCCTGAGTAACACTAGGCATACCTAACTGGGGCATTTTACACACACACACACACACACACACACACACACACACACACACACACACACACACACACACACACACACACACACACACCATAACTCCCATAACACAGAGCAATAAGAGAACAAGGACAGCTTGTTTAGTTAGTTTAACTTCCACTTGCGAATCCACATTAGTGTGAAAACTCCACTTCATTAATTTTTCCCGACAGGTCTTGCAGCTGTAAAAGTGGGGGGGCTCCCCCCAGCTGTATGGTTCTGGCACCCCATGTGGAGATGGGGACCATGGACCAAGAGACTTGAAGCAAGAGAATTATTCTGGCAACTGCATTATAATGCCTTAAATGGTTTAAACATGTTTATTGAAATTAAAAGCTTTAGAATGCTAGTATGTTTGATTTTTTAGGGGAGGCATAATTGCAATTTTGAAATTTCATGAATGGTTCGTTTAAACATTTTTATGCATGTTTACCTTTTTATTGTATTTAATTTATGGAACAGGGTGGGTTTTTAATAAAACTTTTAGAAAGTTTTAAAACATTATTTCAACATATATTTATTATAGGGTTATATTTAAAATGTTGCAACACAGTTGTGTAACTGTTCACATACCTGACTTGAAATGCCAGAAATGACAATGTCGAATGCCCAGAATTGTGAGCCTTGTACTTAAAGAAAGTCATCACTCAGGAAATGTCAACTTTGAGTGACACTACCTCATTTCCATGTTTCTCTTACAAATGTTTTGCAGGGGGCCAAGATCCCCTGAACCCCCAAGTGGGGTGTACCCCCACTCCCCCTGCTACTTATATATACTAACTCTGAGATCACATTATAGTGAGGGAAAGTGTGCATTTATAGTGCAATCTCTACTCAAAATTCGAGCTTCATCACAGTGAATGCACACTAGCATTCGCTGTTGTGAGTTCAGCATTTTTTCACTCGCTAATATGTATTTTTGAAAAGATACTTTTGCACATATGCATCTCACAAGTCAGCCATGACATTGTAAGGGTACACTTTGTTATATAATGTGTTATTATAAATAATATAATGCACTTTGGTAATAACGCACTCACAAATATTGGTTGCTTGTCACTTTAAATGCTGGAGGGAAATGTTTCTTGATGACCATGTGACAAAGATTTCTTACATATCATGTGACCACCATTTTGGAGGGTTATTTAAACTACTGACTGTTACGAAGGTTTATTCTGAAGAAGTCCTGTGGATATATGGGATGAAAGAGCTTATTTTAATATTTTGATTTTAATAAAGTTGGATGTAAAGTTTTAAACACAGTTTGGATTTATTTTATGGAGCACTAGAATTCTGTGGTTGGCCATCAAGCTGCTGACTAGTCATCTTTTGTTCTTCCCTTGGTTTGACCCTGTTGGAATTATTATCTGGTTAATAATATACAGAAACAGGACCAGAGGACATGAATTGCTGTATGCTGTTTTTATTTTTTTCTTAAAAATAAAAAAAGTCATTTTTACATTACTTAATAAATATAAACAGCTTTAACAAAATAATAGCATCATTCATCAATCAAAGAATTTTTAGCAAATTAATCTATAAAAAGATGTCACTTTTGTATAGTGTGCACCACGACATTTAATGTTTATGCAAATGTGCAAACCATATCACAATCATTTATGAGTATTTTAATCCAACTGTTTGTAAGTTTAAGAGAGTATATAACAGGCAATATAGCAGAGAAATGTTCTTTTACAAAGTTGTTCCAGAATTTTATATGTTTTATTTAAATTGATCATTAAGATTTATTTAGCAAGGAAGAACAAGGGAACATTATATATATTTGCACTTATTTTTTTCAGAAATTAAACATTTTTTGCAAGATAAACACATGCGCACACACACACACACACACACACACACACACACACACACACACACACACACACACACACACGCATGCATGCATGCACACACACAAGCGCGCTCGCGCACACACACACACACACACACATGAATACACACACATATGTGCACACCCACACATGCGTGCAATTAATAAAATATGGTATGTAAATGCATTATGCAGGTTGCATCATGGGACAGCATAGTGATCGTTGCCCTACCTGTGGAACTGTATGCATGCATGCCATCAGAATATTTACTGTATAAGTTAAATTAAAACTGAATCAACCACCTTTCCAGAAGTCTGACTTGCAGTGTTTGTGAACTTAAATTCGGAGTTTTATGATGACCTATTATTAAGAGCAGGTAGGAAGGGTAATTCATCCTTGCAGTTTTGTGCAAAATCAGCCAAGTCTGAACATGGTGTTAAGTGTTTCCCTCTCTGGTATAGTATGTCCAAGAATAAAATGTTAGATATTCAGAGGGTTAATATACAAGACTATATAAATTCATTATAAGAAGTGCACAAAAATACAATGTGTGCTTATTCATAGCTCATTAGGAAACATACATTTTTGGGTGTTTTGACACCCATCAACTGGTCCATCATCTCTTCTCCTGCTTTAATTATGCCTGGTCTTTTACTTTCATTAGATTCGTTTAATTGCTGCCAACCACAAGACAGGCTTAAGGTATTCTAGAGCAGAGCGAAGGCTTTGGTGTAGCTGATTACTCATTATAATTAAGTTGAAGTACATTTTGCAGAGAACATCTGTTCATCTCACAGTGGTATTAATTTAACTGCTATCTATACTTTAAATGGCAACAAAAATTAATCAAATCGCTTCTTCAGTCTGATATATTCAAATTAATTGTTTTATATTTCAAATGAATAAATCATGAGTGTTCTTTTCAAGGGTAGATAATGTCATATACCAGTAAGCTATGATCAAGACAGTATGTATTTTAATTAAATTTAAGACTGCCGTGTCGATTACCTTAAGTCTTGAGGACATAATAAGGCTGCATTTTATTAAAAGAGCTTGACAGTGTCATACATTTAAGCAGGCAGGAAGAGTTAAATGTGATGTTTAATTTCTACAAAAAAGAAAGAGACACAATCGCATGCCTTGGGACTCATTTTGAATAGAAGCATGACGGCCAGAATGACTGACAGATGCAGTAGTATCATGTAGTATATTAACTGCATGCTAAAGCATACCACACCCTTAAGGAATTGCATTAAATATGACATTCCACTGAAGAAATTACACCTAGACAGGGATGTGTTTCATGGCAGAACATTAATCTACATCTGAGGTTTGTAATAGTCGCAAGTGACATTTGGTAATACATTTTCTACCATGCCCTTACGTATATAGTAAGATGATAGATGAGAAAGATGGATATGCATGCATACACAACTTGATAGATTGTTGGAGACACTGACCGACAGATGAGTTGCACTTGCTATTGTTTAGAACCATAGGGAATGTCAAAATCGATAGGTTTCATTATACAGAGAACATTTATTTTAGAACTGTGTTAGTAAAAGCAGTCTTTCAATTTCTGAACACACGAAAAAAAATGACATGATAAAGTTGCAGTCGTGGTGATGTTATTTAAAAACTGTCAAAGAAAACAAAATATAATGTATCTTCTATACAGGTGATACTATGTTTTCAATATATGTTTACTTTATTGTCAGGTGATTGCATGGAAACAGATTTCGAGACATGATTTTGCAAACAGTTAGAGAAAGGAAGGGAAGAGTTCCAGCATCCATGCCTTATGCCTGGGAACTGAAATGTTGTTTGGTAGCGTTTCGTCTCATACAACCAATGCTTCCTTCTTACAAACGACTTTGATTACTGCTTTTGCACATCTTCATGTTAGCAGCTCTGTTTACAAAGTGGCTGCCTTACTCTTTTGATTTGTCATTAGAGCTCATGTCATGCTACTGAACTGGTTTTTCATAAATGCAAACACGATGGACATGATTCTTTTGTACTGCATAGGGCTGCGTGGCATATGGGTCACTAAACTATGCATGTGCTGAGGAAATGGAGCAAAATATCAGACTTATCCTGAGAAGCACCTTGAATTGTCATCCTACACTTCACAGGTTATCGTACACAGTTAAGAATAGTAGATATGCTGTGATTTAAAATGGTGCACATTCATAGGTGATCTCTATATAGTTATTTCAACCAATTAACTCCGAAGTACAACTATGTAAATAATTAGCTGTAATACATGTGGCAGCATACCTCAAAACTTCAGATCAGTCTATCAGTTTATTTTTCTATTTGTTTATCTATTTATCTTGACCACAAGCCACTTTGAGCAACTACAGTCTACTTTATAACCATCAAGATGAAAGACATGATATTATACAATGCATACCACACATGTGGGGTCTAAAATAAGATTCTGTCTAGCAATGTATCAAAAATGTATACACATCCCCTCAGAAAAAAAAATAAGCAAATTTTAATTATCCATTTTGCAGAGTATTCTGAGAAGGCAAAGCTGGTACAGATGCACAGGTGAACTGGAAATTGTTAGTTGATGTCTGGTGTAATTGTTCTTTGCACAATAGGAAGCAAAAATGTATGATCAAAGTCCACCAGGACTGAACAGCAAAGGAAAACATTTAAGTAATGTCTGAAATACATTTATGAAATGTCCTTTTGATAGGTATTGATTAAGCAAGGTTTAAAATATGACTACCACGAATCGATTCCTGATGCCTTTTGGAATATTCATCCAGTGTTTATAAATGCAGTTTGGGACAAACTAAGTTGCCCTGGACCCACGAGTAAAGGGGGGGGGGACAAGACTAGGGAGTAGGCGAGTGGTTGATTATAATTAGTTTTATGTCAATGAAGGAGTGAAAGGGGATTGGAGTAGTTAAGGAAGTGATGTAAGGAAAGGGTGGGACTCATGATGATTCAAGTGTTGACAGCTAGAGCAAATAGTTACGTTTGGCGTGAGTTGGTGGATGAGAGTACAGCTAGCTCATGTCCAGACAACCCGTAGGTATATGGAGGATTGAGATGGCGACATTAGCAGGATTATGTCAGCAATGGCAAGCTATCGTAGCCCAGGCAGAGGAATTATTCCAGGATGTGGCGAGGTCCGAGGCAGTGGTGGAGCCGGAGCAAGTTCCAGGTCAGAAAAGATGGTGCCCTGTGACAAAGACTCCAGGCCAGGGGAAAAGGCAGCAGCTGGAGATGCAGACGGTTGCAGTGGATGCCTTGGTTTCCATTGCATTGCAAGGCAAAGGTGCAGGTAATGAGATTAATTTACCAATAGCTGGGGAGCTAGCTGGTGAGGACGGTGAGGGGGATGAGGTTGGAGTATTGTTGGATGGGGACCTGGAAAGGGGAGAACAAATGGCAGAGAGGGTGCAAAGGGGGTTGAGACAGTCAGCCAGGTATGCAGGCAGACAGATGGCTGGAGTGGACCTGGGCTATAGGGACAGTTCAGCTGGCTCAGAGGTAGGGTCAGACTTTGGGCTGTGGCCGGGGGAATGGTTAGCCACTCAGGCCCTGAGACAGGACAATATAGCAGTTATTTTAACTCCACACATTCTGGGGACGGTGAAGGAAAAAAATCTGGAAAGGTGAGTATGTAGATTTATTTGAGCTGATAGATGCAGAAGGGGTCCAGAGGTTAGTGGAAGCAGAGTCAGATACTGGCAAGGACTTGCTGGCCACATTAGTGGCATTGGGAAAGAAGAAGACAGGTAAGCTTAGACCTAGGACGTGGGAAAATTGGGTGGTCAGTTTTATTTATTACATGGCAGTGCAGCTGGAGAAGGATGGAGCTTTGGCTTTGCCCCTTTTGGGGTATTTCCTCACTATTTGGGAGGCACAACATTTAAGGTCGGGGAACGCATGGTTGTGGTATGATCAGCGGTTCCACAAATGGAAAATCATTGACCAGTCTTTGCGTTGGGAGGTGCGTCATCCTGATATATGGTTAGCTATGATGATGGACAGCTTTGGTGGGTTTAATAGGAGGATGAACATGTGTGATGCAGGTGGAGTATGATGGCCATTTAACAATGGGTCAGGTGCAAATTTGCACACACCTGCTTAAGATGTGGAGGAAATCATGCTGCGACTTACTGCAGATGGCAGGCTTTTGGTTCATGTAACAACAATGGTATGGGGTGGGAGGGTGACTTTCTTTCCTCTGAGGAGTTACAGCCAGCTCTGTGTAGGAGTAATTTTCATTGATCCAGGGGACTTGGATCCTTTAGAGGCAGTAGGGGGATGGGTGCCATTCCCCATTAAGGTGGAGGTGTTGGAGGATATGCTTTGGCAGTTTCCTTGTCTTGCCCTAAAGAAGGAGATCATACAGGGGTTTCAGTGGGATTTCCTATAAAGTCCACGGTGGGATTGGAGGGAGGAGTTGTTAGAACATCCATTCAGTGCAAGCGAAAGAGGACATTTTGGAAGACCTAGTTGGGAAAGGAGTGTAAGGCAGGGCGTTTGTGGGGTCCATTTGATAATCCGCCTTTTGTTAGCTACAAGGTGTTGCCTTTGGGGTTAGTTCTGAAGAAAAGGCCTGGGGTGTTTAGAATGATACATCATCTTTCATTTCTGTAAGGGGGGGTCAGTGAATGATTTTAATGCAGATGAGGAAGTTAAGGTGCATTACGCCTCTTTGGACGATGCAGTGAGGGTGATCAGGGAATTTCGGGAGCCATGGCTGGTCAAAGTTGACATTGAGTCAGCTTTTCATTTGTTGCCCATCAGGAGAGAGGATTGGCCATTATTAGGGATGAAGGTAGGTGAAAAGCACTATTCTGACACGGCTGTACCAATGGATTGTTCCGTGGCATGTGCGACATTTGAGAAATTTAGTACCCTTTTACATTGGATTTGGAATCAGAGGGTGGGTACGCAGAAGGCAGTGCATTATTTGGATGATTTTTTGCTAGTAGGGAAAGGGAGGGTGGGGGCTCAATGTGGGTTGCAGGAATTTACAAGCATGTGTGAGGAATTGGGTGTACTGTTGGCACAGCATAAGATGGAAGGTCCGTCGAGAGCTTTGGAGTTTCTGGGGTTAACAGTAGATGCGGAACAGGGATTGTTTCGCTTACCTAAGGATAAGATAGAGAGGCTGCAGTCAGCCATATGGGGGTGGTAGCCAAGAATAAGATTCGGATTGGTTCAGTCATGGAACTGTTGGGGCTGCTGAACTTTGCCTGTTGAGCGGTGCATCCAGGGTGGACGTTTTGCAGGGCTTTAGCTTATATGTTGAAAGAAGGTAGGAGCAAGCATCATTGGCTGAGGGTGACCAAGCTGGTGCAGGAAGATTTGAAGTTTTGGGATGGTTTTGTGCAAAAATTTAATGGGATTTCCTTTTGGCAATCAGACTGGGTGGGTCAGGAGGAACTTCAGTTGTTTAAGGATGCGGCGGGGGGTATCAGCACCAAGGCTTATTTTGGGGGAAGGTGGTTTGCAGCGGAATGGCCTCAGGATTGGAATGAAGAATGGAGGTGTGATATGCCTTTTCTAGAGTTGATGCTGATTTGGGCAGATTTGGTGGTGTGGAAGGAGCAGTTGAGGAACATGCAGGTAGTTGTCCATTCTGATAATATGGCTGTAGTGAAGATGTTGCAAAAGAAGACAGCCAGGGCAGAATCGTTGTTGATGGTATTGTGAAAATTGGTATTGCAGAGCCTGTTCATTTTGTTTACAGCAGTGCATGTGCCGGTGTTTAAAAATGATATTGCTGATATTTTGTCCCATTTTCAGTTTTGCAGGTTTCGACGGTTGGCTCCCTGGGTGGCTGAGGTGCCAGAAATACTGCCGGAGGAGGTTTGGAATCTTGGGACAGGATAGTCAGGCATTGGTACAGCATTCTTGGGCTTTTTCTACAAAGAAGGCATATGGTAGGGCTCTTTTTGATTTTAATCAATTTGTTTTGCAATTGCCAGATGAAGAAAGGGTGTGGTTAGAGGAATTATTGTTAATGTATGTGGCTAGTGCATGGGAGAAAGGCAAGGCCTTGCAGACAGTCAAAGTGGATTTGGCGGCTATTAGCAATTTTGCTAAGTTGGGGGGATTGCAAGATTTTACAAAGTCCTGGACATTGGGGTGTATGTTAAGAGGGCAGGGGAGGGTGATAGTGGAGCATAGAGATACTCGATGGCCAATTATGAAGGGAATATTGAAGATTTTGTTACAGGGGTTACATTTATTACAGGGTGGGTTATTGGATTATTTCATGTGGGGCACACTATGTACATGGTTATATTTTGGTGCTTTCCGTGTATCAGAATTGTTAGGTTCATTTTGTTGGAAGGATGTTATTGTAACTGAGAGGGAGTTTAACACTGTATTACAGAAGAGCAAGACGGATCAGTTGGGTAGGGGATGTATGGTAGTGATCAAAGAGGATAGGAATCTTAGCCTTTGCCCAGTAACTTGGGCCAGAGAATTCAGGAGTAGGAGGTTGGGGTGTTCAGATAGGTTGTTTTTTTGTTTAAGGGATGGCAAGGTGGTTTCCAGTAGTAGATTTATTACTTTGATTTGGAGGATTTTTGGTTGTATGGGATTTCCTGCTGAGAAGTTTGCAGCCCACTCTTTTAGAATTGGGAGGGCTTTGGATTTGGCTAGACAGGGTAGTTCAACTGAGGTTATTAAAAGAATGGGGAGGTGGTCCTGAAATGCATTTTTATCTTATATTAGATAGTCATGATTGTGATTATTAACATCAATTTCTTCTTTCTTTTAGGGAAACATATACTCATTTTGGGCCATTCGTACGTCCACTGGGCAGAGAAGCATGCTTTACTCAGGGAGGATTTAAGAAATTTGGGTTTATCTCATTTAGGATGCTCTGTGTCTTGGCATGGGGTTAAGGGTATGCGTTGGGATAGGTTGATGTCTGAATCTAAGAAGGCTAAATTGAAGATAGGGTGTCCTGACATAATGATAATTAATTTGGGGGGTAATGATTTGGGTATTCTGTTCAAGAAACATTTAGCGGAGCTTATTTTGCAGGATTTGTTGAGACTAAAGGCTGGGTATCCATGTATGGAAATTGTGTGGCCAGAGTTGATTCCTCACTTATGTTGGAGGTATGCTCACAGTTATAAGGCAATTGAAAAGGCCAGGAGGTTTGTTAATCATACATTGGCGAGGCAGTTAAGAACCCCTGGAATGCATATCATTCAGCATGGAGACCTTGGGCAAGGAGAGGAGGGTTGGTACCATAGGGATGGGGTTCATCTTAATGAATTGGGTTTGGACCTTTTTAATTTGCATCTGAAGCTGTTTTTACAGGATATGCTACAGGTTAAGGCTTAGGAGGGGGAACAGCCTGGGATCAGGCTGGTGGCAGAGAAGAGGGACAGGATTGCCCTTGTCTGTTCCCCCTCTAAGGAATGTGGTTTGATTTGGCCAATGGTTTGTGTGGTTAAAAGGTGAGCAGGTACACTGCCTATTATTTGGGGGTGAGCAGGTATGCTGTCCTGATGGAGGAGGTTTCAGGGTGAGCATGTATGCTGCCCTGAGGTGTAATCGAGCAGGGTGAGTTGTTACTCTGCCCTGATGATTGTGGTGGATAAAGGCAATTGATGTTGTTTTATGTGTTTAAGTTCATGTTACGATAATATTCAATAAAGATCATCAAATGGCTTTATGTTTAGAGTGGTTTGTTCAAAGGGGGGCCAGGACAAATGAGAAAGCACGAGGTGGGTGTTTGTTGTAAAGCACAGCATTAGTCACAAGTAGCACAGCAGAAGTCTAGAAAATTCATAAGTGAGTACTAAGCTAGCTGCCCTTGTGGGCCATTTTAAGCCTAGACAGTTTCTAATAGTGAGACTCAAACCTGCACCATTTGTTTGTGAGCTAAACACCTTAAACCATTATGACAAACTGTTGGTGCATGGAAGAGGTTGGTTAGAAGCAGTAAAAGATCATCGCAGGCAACTTTTTGAGAGCAAAACTGAAACAATCATCCAGAATGACAGATGACAACCTGTATGTAGAGATGGGAAAAAACATAGTCCATCACCTTAAGAATGTGGCATTGTGTAAGTAAACAGGTCACGTTATGTCCAGAACATCGTCCCGTGGATAGGAATGATCACTGTCCCAAAACAATGATCACTATTTGAATTCATCAGTCTTTGTATTTGTACTATTATTCACGCCCTCCTTCCCTGATCTCTGTGGTTTACAGAGCAATAATGAGACATCATACGGCTTAAGCTTTAGTACACCTTAAGCAATTATAGCAAGCTTTGTACTAGTTTATATGGCGGCTGGTCACACTGCTATACAGCACAGTGTATAATTCACTGTCATACATTCTGAAAAAATGGTTAATAAACTGAAGGGTAATACGTTTGCATATACAGTGACCAACACAGTATGAAGCAGAGACATGACTCACTCATGTAAATAAGCTGACATTACACTATTCCATTATGTAATGTATGGAATCATTTGTCTAGACATGATAATTGCAAAGTATTGTCTGGAAAATTTTTTTCTTTTGTATTGACAATCTTATGCAAGTGTTTCATCAGTTCAATGTATGATTAAACTCACATAATGATTCTATTGCCTCAATGGAAAATTAATTAGCTTGTACAACAGGAACAAATGCAGAGCAATTATTGTATTCACTTAGAAGATTTGGCAGAAAGAAATTCTTGATATTGAAATGAAAATGTTTAAGACTAGCTCAAATGTCACACCAGCATATTGCTGAAAGAATGTTTATACCAGTTTCCATGATTTGTATTATATTTTAACAACTATATGACATG
Source organism: Protopterus annectens (assembly GCF_019279795.1). Lineage (NCBI taxonomy): Eukaryota > Metazoa > Chordata > Ceratodontiformes > Protopteridae > Protopterus > Protopterus annectens. The sequence continues at coordinate 406,258,173 of NC_056746.1, forward strand.
ATTTAAGACGTAGGCAAACATACATTAACATAAAAGAAAACAAACCATATTAAGTCATTCCCTCAAGTCCAGCTCTTTTGAGTGTGTGTACCTTTAACTCTCAGAGGGTGTGGCTTCAGACATTAAACAAATTAAGTTATCACCTTACAGTTCTACAAATACTCATTGACAGAAGTCACATATCAGTACAGTTGTATTTGCCATCATGTATGCTTCAAGATGAACTATTCTGATACCTTGTATGTAACATGGTTTTGGAATTAATAATGCAAATATGAACAAGTAATATTTGACGCCTAGAGGCACAGTAGGAGGTACCTGCAGAAACGTCTAGAGGTGCACTCAGCTGTAATTAGTCATGTTTCCAGCTGCATATATCATACATCACCTAGGTTCTTTTTTTATATCTATCAGTCCAACATTACATAAATTGCTCAATTCCTGCCTTCCGTTAAACCTCATTCCTCTTCCTGAGCATTATTCTGCATGCATTGTTTGCACAATTTTCATTTAGTTCTATGTAATTCGCTCCTTCCCTTTTCAAATGATTTCACTTTCAGTTATTTTATCTCTGCTACAAGATTTAATACTTCAAATAGAGTTGCTTTAGACTTTGATTTCCATTTTCTAGTAATTCCTTTTTGGCAGCCACCAGAATTAAACTCAGCAAGGCCTTACTATGTCTAAACAATTCAGATCCTGTATCCCAGCCCAAAAGAATAATTTCCTTTGTTACACCCATTTGCTCACTTAATATTCCTGATAGAGTACTCTGTAAGAAATTTGTAAACCCTACCCACGTATTACACTCCCAGAACAAATGTTGCCAGTTACTTCTTTCTTCCTCGTCACACCTCCATCGTTTGTCAGTTACCTGAGAAAAATTCTTTAGGGAATGCTTAGAGTATAAAAATACCTATGCAAACACTTTCAAGCAAAAATCCTAAAGCTTCTACACCTTGCTCCTTACTTGGGAGCTATAAATATGTCATCCCATTGTTCCCTTATAAATTCCTTATCCAATTTTGCTTCCTAATCTTTTTTAACCTACTCTGATTGATTCTTATAGTAATTGTGCAATATTTTATATGCCTACTAATTATCCATTTTTGATAGCACCTTCTGCTTTAGATTCAACTGAAAACTCTACCAGAGCAAGTTTTTGACTTAGGATTTGTGCATTCCTTTCTCTTTGCTTATACTCTTCGATCAATCCCTGGTATGGCAGGCAGTCTCTGGCCTGCAGTTCAAATGTATTCTTGTCCTTTTACCATTCTATTACCTTCCTATCTCTAGATATTTGCTGCCAATACCTTGGTTAATTTGCCAGTTTTCTCGAGTAAATCTCAGACCCTCTCTTGGTTATTCTGTGTACCCCTACTTGCAGTCATCCCTATCAGCAAAATCTCATTTCTCTATTATAGTGTTGGCTTAGTTCTTAGAGTATTTCTGCTACTTTATGAATATAATATTCTCTGCTGCTGTTGTTATTCCCCTTAAATATATGTATCCAAAATCACACTACCTCCTTATTTCTCAACCCCCTCCCTGCTTTATCATCATCTCTTTCCACTTTTAATTATAATTTTTCTTATGTTATGTATATGTGCCTTAATTGTGTAGCTGTAAGATATCCCTTCAAATCACATAATACTAAACCACCTTTTTCTGCAAGAAGGATCAACTTATCTCACTTAACCCTTCCCCTCTTCCCCACCCAGATAAATTCCTTCAACTCTTTATTAGTTATTGTCCACAGCTTCCCCACTGGTATATAAAAATATGCCTGACTTGTGTATAAAATTAAAGGAACTAAAAACATTTTCACTGCTTGTATTTTACTATCTATATCTATAAACAATAGTTTCCAGTTTCTCAATTTTTGTATTGTCCTTTGTTTAGTCTCTTCCCACACATATTTAGCTGCCATAACAGAATCATTTTTTACCCCATAAATCTAAATACTTCATCTCATCATGGCCCCATAAATATGGGTAGTGCTGAACCAATTTATGTGTAGGTGCATAGTTTATGGCTGCAACCTTTGTTTTTATTTTCATTAATTGTATATCTTGTAACACTGAAGTGTCCTTTTCTGGATTTATCAAGTACAGAATAACATCATCTGCAAATAAAGCCAAATGTTCTTGATTACCATATCAACTGTGTCCTTAAAATTTTTGATTCCCTTATTTTCTTTGCCAATGGCTCTAAATATAGAGTGAATAATAAAAGAGAAAGAGGATACCCTGCCTGGTTTCTGTGTTCAGACACAACGTATCAGAGAGGAACCCTCCCACTTTAATTCTTGTCTCCATTCATTCATATAGCCTCCTAACTAGCCTTACTATTTTATCAGGGAATGCAAATGCTTCCATTACCCTGCTCATAAGATCCCAGCTTACTTTGACAAATGCTTTCTCTGGATCACATTACACCAACCACAGTGGTATTTTCTTACATTCTGCTTCCTTCTGGATCATCACTGCTCTATTAATGTTGTCAAATGTTTACTCTCACTCCACAATACCACACTGATACATATCTATCGATTTTGGTAATACCTTTGCCATTCTTTTAACTAGTAGAGACATAAAACATTGAAATCATTGTTTAAAATTGAAATGGATGTATACGATGCTGGGTCTGATGGCTTTTTACTGCTTTAAGGTATTCCAGCCACCACAACTTTCTTCCAAGATGTTGGTATTTCCGCTCCTTTTAAAATACTATAAAATAAAACCTTCCAGATATTTATCACTTTCTTCCCTCCTAACTTCAAACTTGTACAGGAATTCCAATACCATCTGACTTTCCTGCAGACTGATTATATAGCACCATTTTTATTTCATCTCATCCAATCTTAACTGCTAATTGTTGAGACTCATTTACTTTTAGCCTTGGCATATGTAAGTCTTCCATAAATATTTCCATTTGTGTTCTTTCTTGGTTTCCATATTTCTCTGCTTTATACAAATTTTCATAACATTTCTGAAACATCTCTAATACCTCTACTGGACCTCTTGTTATTTATTTTCTTACAGGCTTCCTAAGTTTGGCGACAACCCTTTCTACTTTCTCTTGTCTGAATCATTGTAGTAAAAGTTTATGTGCTCTGAAGTTATTATGAAAAACAGTTGCTTAACAGAACTCTTTCTAAACTCAGACATATCCTTCAGGTGCTCCCTTATTTTCTCTTTAACACTCTGCAGTCGCTCCTCTTCTTGTTCTGTCAGATTCCCCCTGTTCTGCAAAACTTTAACCTCTGCCATCCCCTTGAAATAATTCTTGTTACTTCTTAACCATGTCACTTTTTCTTTTATTTCTACCCTATTTAAACTCCACTTTTATTTTGTCCCACTCACTAACTATAACTTATGTAGCACTTTCTACTTTACCTAATAACTCTTGAATATTTTTAGCACCCATTACTTAAATGCTTTTGTTTTTAATGTGTAAGTGGGAACATGCTAGTGTCTCAAGTTTACTTCAATGCCATGCATTTCTATCTTACATTTTATTGGTGCATGATCCAAAATAGTTATTGGATGCATGTTAAAGTTTTCAATTAAATGAATATGTTTCCCTGATATATAATTTCTGTCTATAATATGTAAATTTTCTCTCAGTTCCTACTACTGAATTCACTTCTTCCATACCAAATATTTTCATAAATTTCTTCCGAAATCTCTGCTTCTATGTCTCCCAAATGCATCCTCACTGTTGCAAATCAAGTTGGAGTCCCCACTTTTAAGTACTATTCCCTGCTGAAAGCTGAACGAAATATTACAATACTATGGGTTACACAAAATGCTGCATACATATATATGTAAAAGAATTATTTTATATAAAGATGTTTATGTGAGATTTGATTCAACTGTGTTTAAGGATGAGATTCAGTTTGATTTTTGGTGTTCAGATAACTAAGATTAAGGTAATAGATTAACAAAATGCCTATGATATGGTGCTGACATGTTTCTAAAGTGGTTGTAGCTTTTTGCTCTTAATGACATCTAGGAAGGAGTTCCAGTTTACTGTGCCTATTTTACGGAAATTCTTTTCTTCAAAGACTAGACAAATTGATGGTATATGGAAGTTAAGATCACTATCATTGGAGGTTTGGAGATTCTAACAAAATAAGGGGATGTTCTGATTTTTTTTAGTTTGTTTTCAATGAGAGTCAGTAGATATGATAAAATAATTTACAGGTAAAGCTAGGAAGTGGTCAAGTAATTCAAGTGGCAGGAGGTAGCCAATTAACATATTTAGGGAAGGGTGGGTTTAGCAGGAAGCCAATTTGCCTATTTGAGTGAAGTATAGTTATGTTTGCTTCAAGGGGATACCTTTGTGAGCCATCATATGTTGTTTATGGATGTTTGAATTATATTTGCATAGTCTGAGAAGGTAAGACCTTTGATAGAGGGGATATATTGAGATGTGGGGTAAGGAAGTTGACTGTTAGAGATTACATACTTAAGCTGTGAGGTGGTTAGAGATGACATACTTAATCTGTGAGGCGGTTAGAGATGACATAATGTGTGAGGCAGTTAGAGATGACATACTTAATGTGTGAGGCTGTTAGAGATGACATACTTAATGTGTGAGGCGGTTAGAGATGACATACTTATTGTGTGAAGTGATTAGAGATGACATACTTAATGTGTGAGGTGGTTAGAGATGACATACTTAATGTGTGAACACAGGAAATAAAAACCACGTCCAAACTGGAAACAAACCTTTATTGCCAAGTATGTCAAAGCGCTTTTCGGCTCACAGTAGTTAGCCTTCTTCAGAACAAAGATGGAATAACTTCCACATATTTTTATATGATAAAAAGGCGCCAAGTTTAAACAAGGAGTACTTAATTAAACATTTAACATTTAAAATTTAAAGGTACAGATAAGTTTGACTGACAGTTGTGATGCACTACAAAAATAGTTCATGAATGAATTGTAGACTCTAAAATAAACCTTGTAATTAACCAAAGGATGATTACACAGTAGAATATGTTAATAAAATAAAAAATAAAAAATTCCTTAAAAGTGTGTTACTTGAAACAAGTATGTATACATTCAAAGATGCACTTTGAAAAAATTACTTAACTACACTAATATAGACATATATACATTATACATCCATTATTATTAGTTATATAAATGTATAAAATTAATATTATCTCACCAAACTTTTTAATACTTAATGTGTGAGGTGGTTAGAGATGACATACTTAATGTGTAAGGTGGTTAGAGATGACATACTTAATGTGTGAGGCGGTTAGAGATGACATACTTAATGTGTGAGGCGGTTAGAGATGACATACTTAAGCTGTGAGGGGGTTAGAGATGACATACTTAATGTGTGAGGCGGTTAGAGATGACATACTTAATGTGTGAGGTGGTTAGAGATGACATACTTAATGTGTGAGGCGGTTAGAGATGACATACTTAATGTGTGAGGCGGTGTACTATGGAGTAATACAACTGCATTTGAGTGCTATATTTTGCCTATTACTTGTTCAGAGTGGTCTTTGAAGGAAAGGATGGAGTCAATTGTTAGTCAGAGGTACTTGCAGTGAGGTACTTGGATTATCAGGATTCTGTTAGGTGTAAATGTAGTAAAAATTATGCTCTTTACTCACCTTGGATATAAATAAAAGAGCATAGTGGTGATATTTAAAGTCTTCATAGGTTCATAGATTATTACTAGGGTAACTGCCCTTGTTGGCCATTTTAAGCCTCGTCAGTTACCTCATGTGAGAATCAAACCCTGCATCTTGTGTCTGCAAAGTAATCATCTTAAGCTTTATGCCATCCTGTGACAAATTTTATGTAATCATATGTAAAGAGGCAAGTAATAGGCTAGCTGCCCTTGTGGGCCATTTTAAGCCTAGCCAATTTCCCTTTCAGAGGTGAGAATCAAACCCCATACCTAGTGGTGTTGAGAGTCAAGCCATGTCATGTGAACCATTGACAGAGTGCAAAAACTGGCTAGAACTATGTTGTTGTAGAGAACCAGACAGGCATGGAATGGAAGGGATAGAAACTACAAGCATATTTTGTAATGTGTGAACTCAAGGAAAGTCACCTTTAGAAGTTGTTCGGAAGAAAATGTCACATAGGATAGTCAAACATATTGTAAGAAATGGATAATAGCAAAATAGATAAAGCAACTTAGGCAAAATTAAAACGATTGTATGTTAAAATCATGAAATTTTCCAGTATAGAAATCTCACACAAATTATTCTAGGGGCATAATGCTGTAACTTATTTGTAAAAAGGATATGGAAGATATGAAAGTAGAAAATCCAAGGAAAATGTTTTGTTAAAGAAATGTTAAGTTTAAAGTCATGGAAAGTGAATCTGAACAAGAATGAAGTTTGACATAAGTTAATGAAACAGTGGATTTTGATTTGTTTTTATGATACTATTATGGATGTGTGAAAGAAACAAAACATTTGCTTTAACCCTCAATAATGTAACATTTAGTTTTTTTTTAATAAAAATGAATGTGACTTTAAGGTTAAAGTATATATTTAATGGGATGAACAAGCTAAAGGTAATTTCTTTCTTTTTTTTTATTTGGTTTTAAAACAATAAATAAACAGCACTGTTATAAAGCACATAAACAGCTACAGGTATTTACATAGTTCCACAGCTGATCAATACATCAAAGTTATACATCAACAACAATTAATATTTTGGAAGCAAGTGTTTAAGTTTAAGCCAAGATTTATATGAATGTGTAATATTAAAAGTTCTCATCTTTACAGTATGCAGTTCACTACTGCTGCAGTACTGCAAACAAATTTTTGCCATACTAATAAATTCAACACTAGAGGGGATAACTTTACTTTTCCAATTTTTAGTAATTACTTTTTTGGCTACAGCAAGCATATACCAAAGAAGAGGCACTTGGGTTTCTGCAATCCAAAGATAATTTCGGATGATAAAATTTTGGACAAGGTGTGAACAATTAAAGTCTACACTTAGTGTAATAAAGCAATGCTAAATGATTTACATTTTTGGTTGTGACATTTACATGGATTTTAAAGATTAAGGTTAACCACAAAAGTATTTCATTTGTGCTGAAAAAAAACTACATTAAAACATGCTAAGTAATAACATAATGTGTTTCATGGCATAGAAACAAGTCATTTAAAATATTGATATAAAAGTATTTGCATTATATGTGAGTAAGGCTCATGTTTATGTCAAAAATGATTATGATGCAGTTAGAATTTGCAACAAGCAAAGATGGTGGATTTAATACAAATATAAAAACAGCACAAGAATAAATGAAAACAGCAGATAAAAAATGAGAAATGAAATTCAAGATAAACAAAGAAAAATGTAGAGCGAGAGAGAGATACAGAGATAGAGAGTGGTAAGATAAATGCAGCAGTAATAGAGATACTTGAAATGGTCATGGTAAGCTGATTCACCCATCGGGGGGATGGAATTACAGGGGGTGAAGCTTTTGAGAAGAATTGCAGATCCTGCTAGAGATCTCAGGGTTTGAAATGGTATTACTGCAAACAGATATCATCCAGGGCTTTACTCAATCTGAAGTCTTTGCATGTCATGCTAAGTGCTGGACATAATAAATACAGGCTATAAACCAATTTGCTCTTCCTGTCCTAACTTACAGTTTTAGAGTGATTGACTGGCCGCAAAATGTGTTGAATAGATTAGATAGGAAAACAAGAAGGATGCTTCATGCTCACCAAATGATTTATAAAAAATCAGTGCATACCAGGATTATATATTCCCCATTCCAAAGGAGGGATGGGCCTCCTTGAAACTGATTACATGTACAGATCTGCAATCATGGGACTCCACACATGTCTGCTGACATCACAAGATCCAAAGTGGTGAAAGTTTTGAAACATGAGCAGATAAATCAAAGATATGCTTCTGCTACATTAAGCAGAAAAGTTATCGGCGTCAAGCAGGAATGGAAATCAAACCAGAAGTAAATAAAAGTCAGGCAGGAAATGAATGTCCCAAAAAACAAAATAAAGAATATACAATGAAGGACCAGATGAGAAGGCAAAACATGTAGAAGATGCATAAATATAGTTGTAAGTGCAGAAAACCTCTAAAAGAACCTCATGTTGACCAGGAACAAATGCAGAAATGGTTAAGGAGAGGCGAATTCAAACCAAGAGATGAAAGGTTAATATTGGCAGCCCAACATAGTGGGCTACGTACACATTGGTTTACAAAGTCCATTGAACATGTGAGAGGAACAGAGAAATGTAGGATTTGTAAAATCAAATTGGAAACAGTCACACACCTCGTTGCTGTTTGTGACATACTAATGACAGAAGGACTGTATACTGAAAGGCATAATAATGTGGTGAGACTGTTGCACTGGGGATTGTGCAAACATTATGGTATTGAAGTGGCTGAAAAACACTGGAAATATGAGCCACAAAGCATCATAGAAAATGATGAAGTTTATATCACATGAGATTACCCATTACTAATAGTCCAAAAGATAGATGCTAGAAAACCGGATATAGTGGTCCATGAAAAGAAGACAACAGTAGTATTGATCAGTGAAAATCGCCACAGCCACTGACTACAGCATCTTGTGTCAGCAACACAAAGTCATAAAATACCAGGATCTGCAGGTAGATCTGTAAGAAAGATACGCAGACAGTTCCAATAGTAGGAGGAACAACAACTCTTATAAAAAAGAACCTAAAACTACAATCTTATTCAGATATGTTACCAATACATGTAACCCTGTAGGAACTGCAAGAGGAGTCATTACTGGGCACATTGCCGGTGCTGCTAAGAGCACTTTTGGCTGACAAAGATTGAAGCCATACTAATTTCATGAACTTTAATCGTACTTTGACTTAGGAATGGGGTCCATTCCTGTCATGGTATTAGAAACCAAAAAGATTTGGAGAAATTAAAAAATTGCAGTATTCTTAATTTAAAGATTTGGTGAAATTAAAAAAAAATGCAGTAGTCTTAATTCTTGGGATATCCTGCAGAGGATAGTCATATGTTTGACCAGTGTACCAAAGCCTTTGCACCTTCTGGGCACTGTACATCAAGCTAAGTTCTACATGCAAACTGCAAAGTAAGTATATGACATATGAGTACCTAATCCTCACAACTGAAGTGTCCCAGAAGAACAATAACATTTACAACCAGAAAGGAAAAAGGAGCAAACAATTTAAGTAAGACTCCTCAGTCAGAAGGAAAGCAACAGAAGACATCAGTGGGTCGGAAGGAGGGACAGAACACTACCTACAGAGGGTCGGAAGGAGGGACAGAACACTACCTACAGAGACGCCAGACGCTAATACCAAAGCTCAGTGGGTGCACGGCAGAGAAACTAATCCTAGCTAAGCCAACAGTATCATACAATGCACATATACAAAGCAAACAAGTAATGCAAGTAATCTGAAGGATTTTAAATTCATCTGTGTCTCTGGAATTAACTGCTTCCCTGGTTTCCTTCAAGACTCTTAATCTTCCTATGTCCACTCTGGTTTCCCTATTCTGCTTTACTTTCACCCCAATGTCATTTCCCTTACTCCTAGTATGTCTACCGATATTATTAATTATTTGTATTAAAGTGTATTTTCTAAACAATAAAATAATTATTAGTGGTATTTACTTAATTACTGCTGTCCCACAAAAACACTACTCTACAACTGGCAAAATCATCTTTAAACCAAATTAGAGTAATTTGAAAACCACGTAAAACGGTCTTCTTTTTCATGTATTTTTCCACTTATCAAGACATAGCTAGGTCTATCATGCCATATTTACCTGCTTTAAGTAGCAGGACTCATCTACTTTAACAGTATCCGCTGTCCCTCAAAGTAAAATATAAAAATAAAAAAAGCATATGCAGGTCTGCATTCCAAATGGTGTTCTGTGTGTGTGTGTGTGTGTGTGTGTGTGTGTGTGTGTGTGTGTGTGTGTGTGTGTGTGTGTGTATATATATATATATATATATATATATATATATATATATATATATATATATATATATATATATATATATATATATATACACACACACACACACACACACACACACACACACACACACACACACACACACTCACACACACAAACACACTACTCTTCAAACCTAGATGTTAACAGTACACAAACACTTAAAAGCTAGCAATACACTAGCAGATAATCTACATGCACGCAATCTGGCTGCTTTTTTGCCTTAAACATCATTTCAAAAGTTAAAATAAATAGAAACAAAGGAACCAAAACTGTAATGATACAGGACCCCATCCCCAAACCCTACAATAACAAAAGCTTCTTCTTTCTTTAACTTGTGGCATCCAATATTAAACGAGCACTTAACATGGTTTCTTAGATACGTTTAAGGGAATATGAACTATAAATCTACAACAAATGTAAAATCACTGTAAAATCAACCAGTATGCCAAGGCACCACAATTGTAAATGTAAGGTAGCAAATCTAAACTATGAAAGATCTAAAAGAAAATTCAAAATCAATAAACTTAACACAGACGATTATGATCGGTTTACCGATCATAGCCAGCTTATTTTGTGTTCGGGACATGGATGGGATTCAGGAATTACACACAGACACATGCACACTAACCTTTCTCAACTGAACAACCACACGCACCCACACAAATTCGGTCTTTACCAGTCTGCCAACTTTATATTTCGTATACGAGTGTGGAATGTATTTACACTCACTTTGGAGTGCGGGCCTACATCACACGCATGGTCCTTCTTAAAGGAGAAGATGCTTGCACTGCGGCATGAAGAAGGATTTTCTTTTTTTTAATTGTTGTAGCTGGCCAACCTGCAGCTTTGAAAGCCCCTGCCACCCCCTCACCCTATGGTTCTGGCAACCTTAATGGGCAGGATTACAGAAGTGGGAGGAGGGCACAAATGCAACAGTACAGTTGGGGAGGACTCAAAGACAAGGCACCTAGAGGAGCGCAAACTTTATCTTATGGATTAAGAAAAATGAATAAAAGAGCACCCTTTACAAGGCCAGTCTGTACGGCACCCTAGGCAGTCGCCTAGTTTGCCTATGCCTAAGGCCAGCCGTGAACAAATAATTCAAACCATCAAAGGATGGACATTTACCTCAGACTTAGCATTGGCTAGGGTAGAGATTTAGCTACAGCTAGAAAGAGTGTGGGAATAAAGGGGGAAAAAGGAGGTTGGTGCTTTGTGGTCAGCATGGGGTAGGACCTAATCAAATTAAAGAAAAAAAAGAGTCATTAAAAAGATGTAAAAGTGTATTCACAGGAAATAAAGACAATGTCATAAGAAAGGGAATAACAATGTGATAAACACTGGTAGTAGAAAGACAGTGAGTGGAATACAAAATCAAAAACAAAAGATGGTAGGGAGTTGAAAATCAAATGAAGCCATAACCATTTCCCAGAGGATTACCTCCAAATTGTAATAGAATGAGAGCAGATTTCTGGAGTAGGTATGCATTTTGC
>NC_056746.1:406274654-406293225 GCF_019279795.1 Protopterus annectens
CTTATCCCAAAATGTAATCAAGGAGGAACATTCATAATATATATGAATCATGTCAGCTTTACATTCTTGTAAACACCTCCAACACAAGAGAGTATTATTTCCATTTATTTTAAACATTCTATTTGGGGTTACTAAAAGCTCTATGCAAAATTTCCAAGTGAAAATATGTCAGAATTGAGACCAAACAGTGTATGTAATAGATGATAATAACTGGGATTCATTATGAGATGTAAATTGTGAATCATGACCTAAGGTAAAATGGTTCCAGAATTTCAAATTCAAATTTGTTGCATCTTCAATAAATATTCTATAAAGTCTTGAAATTAAATTATCTACTTTTTAATCATATATAATGTCATACATTAAATAAAAAAAAACTTAGGTTCTTCTTGATAATGAGAATTGGAGCTGAGTATGTATTGTTCATTCACATAAGTTTTCAAATTATGTAAAAATAACCAATCTTGAGAGTTTAAATTAAATTCCAAAATAAGTTGTTGAATATCTTTAGTTTTTAAATCTTTAATACAATGATACCAACAACCAAACCCCATGGACTCCCAAGTTTCCAGTGTATGTATATTAATTTTATTGAAAAAATTGTAATATTGAATAGAATAAGAGACTCAAACCAGATTTTTATGTGAATATTGGAGAAAATCATATTTTTAAAAGATTTCAATGTAAAATATAAGTATTCTAAAACTGTATGACAAAATACGTTATATTGTGTTAAATTGCAAAGATAATGTCAAATAAAAATATTTGAATTGGATGAAATATATTTATGTGAAGAATTAGTCTTATTGCCAAGAATTGTTAAAGTAGGATTTTCCAATTTGAATTATAATTAGGATCAATCCAATTTAATATAATTTTTAATATTGAAGCTTTTATATAAGAATCTATACCTGCAAAATAAATTTCATCTATTTTTGGAATTTCTAAGATTCATAAATGGTGCATTGTTACACTATTTGGACCCATTGTTTCGGAAAGGTTTCCAAGACCAAATCCCTGGCCATGTTTGTTGACAGAAAGTGTAAATTGTTGTTGAATCAAAAAAAAACATATTCTTTGAGATTCTTATCATTTATTAGAAAAGTTGGCTGTGATTCTTTTCCATGATGATAAAATCTTCATCACCATGGATGTTGTGAAATTATTCACAGTGATTCCCCAAGAAGATGGGTTGAACAGTTTTTTAAAACTGCTGGTGTTGTGTTTTTCCTTTAATGAAATTAAAGTCATTGATACATTTTTTGGATATTGTTTTAAACAACAATTTTATTTTCTTTGAGGGTGATTATTTTCACCAGATTTCCAGTGTGGTCATAGGAGCTGCTTGTGCTCCTCTATTATGCCAATACCTTCATGACTTATTGGGAGGATGAATATGTGTTTTCTTCTTGCTATTATTCCTGCATACATGTTTTAGATGACATTCTAATATTGTAGAGAGGTGCAATGGAGCAGTGGTTGGAGTTTTGATCACATTTGGAAGAATCCTCAGAAGGGCTACATTTTACTTATCATGTTGATCCTTCCAACATTAATTATTTGGATGTTGCATTGGACAATGATGTTCTCCTTGGTTAGTTTACTTCCATAATATAGAGAAATAAGTATTTCTCCAATTTGTATGTACATTTCTACAGTTGTCAACTGTTTCACCTGGAAAAGGGCACTGTAAAGGGGCAAATGGTCTGGTTATCTAGGATTATTTGTAACAACAGTAATTTTGAAAAAGAAATTGATATTTTTTCATTTGGTTATTTAAAGAGAAAGGTTATCCTGAGGCTTTGTTCAAAATATTAGATTTAAAGTCAAAAATGGACACAGGGACAGATTTTTTTCTCTTTATCCATTCCTTGGGTAGGGTGAACAATAGTTTAGGTCACTTGGCACATTATACCAACCATGACTTGGAGACATCCTTGAAGTTGTCATACTATAGTTACATGTCCATATATATAAATATTATTGAGCACACATGGGCTTCTATTTTTACAATAAAGCTGAAGGAAAAACCTGGTGTTCCTGCAAGGGTAGTGTTTAGCAAGGAGCCAAGCATGAAACACATTTTAGAAAAAGGCCCCATGTAAACTAATAGAGTTGGTAAAGCTAATTTTATGAAAGATTTTGGTTATTGTAAGTCTTCACAATTTATTAATGATGGACCATATGTAACAGTCGATAGTTATGGGAGAGCATTATTTTTTCCTGGTAGATGCACACATGACACCATGGGGTAGTATACCTTACCACTTGTACCTTATGTTCAGTGATCTATGTTGTTAAGACCAAGAGGAAGCTAAAGGACTGCAAACATCATAAACTTCCCAGAGAACATCTTGGTCCTCCAATTAGGACTGTCACAAAAAATAACTGGTATCAAAAACTAAATGCCAAGAAATGTATAATTTTATGCTTCAGCAAGCATGTCTCCTCTTGTACCTATCATATTGGCAGTACCTACCTGAAAATTGATCCCATACTCAGGAATCTGGAAACCAGTGCTGACAATGAACTATCCTTTGATCACCACATATGGAGTATTGTAAGGACGTCCTTTTTCATTGCATACCTTACTCTATATGTATAGGTTTGACATCCAGATCCAGAGATATAATCATTCCACTGTATTTAGCACTCATTAGGACAAACAATGAGTACAATGGCCTTTTCAATATGTACTTGTCCAAACACGTGTCACAACCAGAATGATCATAATGCTCCCTCACTAAGAAAATCAATGGTCTCACTCATAAAGAAAACATGCTGACCATCTCAAAGCCCCTGTCCATTGTCTCAGTATCACAGAGGCAATTGAGAGATGGCCTCTGCCTTGCATGTACAGCCTCAACATACTCTACCCTGTCAAACCACTCAAGAGATCTCAGTCCCTTCTGCAACATAAATAGAACATGCCAGAGGGCTAAGTTTGTATCACACAGACTACCACTTCTATGGATCTATCTTCTGTTCAAATAAAGAAAAATACTTCTCTTACTCAATTCAAATGCAATTGGAATAAATGGATAGGTAACAACAAATTCACCCCAGGTTTAGCACCCTTGCCCCTCATGGAAAGAAGCTACATGTAAATCTCCCACCATATCCATGTTCTGCCGTTCTCTGAGTTTTTTTGTATGCAAAATATAAGGACTAAAACTTATCAAGGAAATGAAAGACTAGGTTTCATAAGATCCTCATAGACTAATAACCTAGCAAGTAAAAATAAACGTATGACCTTATAAGATAGTCGCTGTGACTATACAAAAAAATGGTTGGTCTACAGGTTTCTGAAAGTAGCTCTTAGCAATATTTTTCAAACTTTTGTCCATCAGGCATATTTTGTTGTATAATGATGAATCCTGAAACCTCTGACAAAATCAAAAGTTGTGGTCTCATGTGTTATGAATCTTTATGTCATAGCCCCAGTATAATGTCTCTACCAGCAGATACATCATTCATGACCTTGCTGTTGTTACAGAAGAACCTTAATAAAACTTCTAGGGAAACATTAAACTTCATGGATTTATTGGGGTTTATCTTAAGTATTCCTGACTTTTAATAGTGATTTCCACTTCTATATCACTGACACATATTTGTTCTGTTTTTTTTCCACTACCTTACCTTTTAAACATAATATTTTAAATGATATACTTTCTCATTTCTTAGCCAATGTCTGGTCACACCAGTCTGTACCAGTAATAGTACAGTGGTAGTCAATGTCCACCCATCAATTCATTTAGACCTATAATTCCTGTTATAATTAACATTCCTTCAAATTTCAAATTAACTATTTAAGTCAAATTTCAGTCTAATTTGGTTCTAAGTGCCACATGGTTTACCATACTTCAGTTGTTCCCATCATATTAGCCTATTTGTCTGTTTCCAGGGGCATAACCCTATGTCTCCTAGGCACCCTTATTGCTATAAGTTTTACATAAAAAACATATTCGTCCATAGGTTTAAATCCTTGTCATTTAGTTACTATTTCAGGGTCTCTGGTTTGCTTCAGCCTTCCAACAATAAAAAGAAAAACTTAAACATTTTCTTGCCACTTTTCCTTAAATAATTCAAGTACTTCCATTTATGTCCTTTAGGGTTATATACAATAATTATAATCTCTTTATTTGAAATGAGTCATGACTTAGATATGGATGTGATAGTCCCAAACTACCCATTTATTCAACCACCATCTTTTCCTTGGATACTCTGAAATATCTACCTTCCCAAATTAACTCTATAGTCATGTTTAATTGATTTTGTTCAAGAGTTTCAGAGGTATGAGAAACAAGCTTATCATCAAAAGAGAAGAGGAGAAGAAAAGCTTTTATTTAAATTCTTCTTAAATATTTTAACTGACCTGTGTCATGATACTCTTAATGATTTAATAAAGTTCCTGATAACATAAGAGTGGCCGATCCCTTGCTAGAGTGCTCTACTATGTTTTTTGTCATTTATTTATTTATTTATTTATCTTTGTTAACTGGGGACGTCAAACTTAGATGGATACCCCTTTTCAGTGGAGGCCAAGGGACAAAAGCTCCAGGCAATACACATTATATTTTAATTTTCCACATTGTATGTAATATTTTCATTTTGGTTACATATACATTTTTGCATACATAATTAGGTGTAACAGATGATTAATGCTAACCTTCTATCACACAATTTGTGACAATAAGAAGAGGAGAAAATAAGGGATTACATGTGCATTTGTAAGAGGCTGTAGCAGACAGAAATACAAAGAAAAACAAAAGGAGACAAAGACTGACATTTGGGTTAAAATTTGTAAGTCATGGTATGATGAGGGAGACAAAGGATTAAGTAGACGTAGATAGATAAGTAATATAAACAGTTAAATTAGTAAGTTGTGGGATGATGAGGGAGACCAAGGATTACGTAGGAGTAGGTAGTCAAGTAATGTAACCAGTTAAGTCAGTAAGTTGTGGTATGATGAGGGAGACTGAGGATTAAGTAGGAGTAGGTAAGAAATATAATCAATTAAATGTTTGTATTTTTAGTCTGTTCTGGGACCCCAGTCTTGTAGCTTAATATGCACTTGTGAAAAGATTGTGTATGACTGAAAGTGTTTAGCATTGTTTTATGCGTTATACTGCACTTTTGTTTACAAAAGTAGAATTAAATGTAAAAGGTATATTTTCAAATTTTAACTCAATTTGTGGCCTCAGTCTTGTAATTTCTTTCAAAGCTGTGGCAGGATGTGATCTACTGCCAGATTTGAGCTTCATTTAGCCATTTAATGCAACATTTCTTCCCTAAACAATCTTATGGATATGTTTCTGCATAGACTTGTACCATAGTCTGTGGTAGGATTGCAGTAGTGCAGTATTGTAAATTCTCTCAAGGATTTGTGCTTCGGTACTTTTTATAGCTGTATATACTTGATTAAAGTTGCATTCCAGTGCCTTTCTGTTTACATTGCTACTGTTTTTTCCCCATGTTTTCTGAGTCTGTCCCAGCCCCCCTCTAAGATATTAAGCTAAAAGATTCTGAAATTCTAATCATAGGAATAAAGCTCCAGTTTGCTATTTTCTCAGCCCTCTCAACCTTATCTTAGTATGGTTTTAAAAGGCTGTGTCACTAGCTTCTTTCCCTCAAGGTAATCCGACTACTGAAGTCACTCCCTCCCCTCCTTTATTGCTATTTTCTACTGTGTAATATATGCAAATACTTTCCTACTCATCACTTTCCATAATATACACAATACTAAGTGCCAACCAGGCAAACCAGTACTGCACTTCAGTAAACCTCCCTTACTACAAATTGTCTCCTGTTCATTTTCTAGAGCTCCCATCTGGTTAGCACTCCCTGACACACTCTGAGGGGGTCCTGAGTTATTCCTGCTCCATCCTAGACAGATAAGTGATTTATTTTATTATTTTGCACTTCAGTTAACTTTTTAGAGTGCTACTGATTTATTTTTGCTTTATTTGTTGATTTTGGATTTAAGTCTTTCAAAAGGTCCCTAACACATAAAATTGCCTTGTGAAGTTAATCTATTTAAGTTGTTTTGTTGTAGCATTATGCTCACAAGCTATGTTGTTTGGTGTATTTCATCAAGAGAATAGCACTGCCCTATAAAGACACAGACACCCAAAAACTAAATTTTATCTGTAATGCTATTCTGAAATATGTAATTTACTGCAGAGAAAAGCTAGTTTGCACATTAAACAGTCCCTACCAAAACTGCAAAAAGTCACACAGGAAGCCTTTTCCTCTTTTGAAACATGGTTATCCGATGCCCAATTAATACTCAACCCAAACAAAACTAAACTACTCATCTTCCAACCCACCAAACATACTCAAAACAACTCTCACTTTAACATCACAGCAAAAGACACCACTATATACCCAACTGAACACACCAAATTGCTAGGAGTGGAAATAGACAATAAACTAAAATTTGACATTCACATATCCATGACCATAAAAAAGTCCACAAAACAACTAGGAGCATTATACAGAAATAAGCAATTTCTCACCAAAGCAGCAAAGATTTCAATAACAAATTCCCACCTTATCTCCACCCTACTTTATGCCTCTCCAATATATACCAACCTAAGGCAATGCGATCTAAACAAGCTAGAGACCTGCTACAACAAAATCACCAAATTCGCCACAGGGGCATCCTACCATAGTCACCACTGTCTCTCACTTGCTGAACTGGGCTGGCTTGAACTCCCTCACCTCCTTCAGTGGTATCAACTCTCACTCACCCACAAACTAGTAAACCATCCATTAAATGTCCCATCCCTCCAGAATCTACTCCAACCCTATTGCACTACCAGACCACTAAGATCCAGCAACAAAAATCACTTGCAGATCACTAAAGCCAATAACTCTGCTGGTGAAGCACTATTCTCTTGCGCCATAGCCAAATTATGGAACTCACTCCCACCCACAATTACCTCCATACCATCATGCATCCACTTCAAAACTTTACTAAAAGCGCACCTAAAAACATGCTGGCTATGCCCTTGCAACTCCCACTCTAATATCATCCACCCCATCCAACCACTAGCTTTCTTTCCACTCCACTAACTACCTTGACTATAGCAAGCTCAGATGCTCATAAGCCTAGTACTTATTATACAGCAGGAACTTCTCATTGTAACATTTGTTAATATCTGTTATGTACTTCACAGATAAAGATTCTAGTTGTCTACTGATGTACTATGTTCTTCATCTGTAAATATGTTGTAAGTAATTGCTATGTTAAATTGTTAATCACTATGTAATCCAATGTAACTACTGTCTGTTTATTTTAACTGTGGAGCTTTTCTCCCCGGGCCTCCACTGAAAATGAACCTACATCCAGTCGGACACTCCCGGTCAACAGATTTAAATAAATAAATAAATAAGCAAATAAATAAATAAATAATAAACAGCATAACCATCAACTCTTAACACAATCTAACCTACTCTAGTGCAAAATTCAGGGATCACACAAGGACACCTCTGTATAACACAGTCAACAGGCTACAGTATCTCATCCAAATATAGGTCTGGACAGCATAAATATGCAATTTCCAAATCTCTCCATAGTCAGCTTGGTAGATATGGACATCCTGAGACAATGTAGCAATTGCCTCATGTTCATGGAGAACCATTTAATCCTTGAAGAAAAAAACAAACAAACACAATTTGTAAGTGATACGGATACACAATTTCACTAGGGGCAAAAATTTCACATACAAACAAGTTTGTCGGGAAAGCACAGACTACATCCTATACATATAGTGTCCACCATGCACATGGACTAGCTTATGCTAAGGCACTAAAATGCAATCTTCGCAAATCTCAAAGACCTCCTAGGCCTATAAATAGCAACGTATGTCCTCAACAATCTCTAAAGCATTCACCAAAAGCAACACCAAACACCACATGTGCACCTACACTCAATGGAGTCCCAAGAGCAAAGCCCATAAGGCAAAAGAACACATTACCCAGAAATCTTGTCACAGGGGACTCCATTGCATGACACACAGATGCCTCATTCAGTAGACTAAACAAAGACAAGATAATGGTTAAGTGCTTATCTGGAGTCAGGATCCACCAAGATAATCAAGCACTCAGGTCAGTACTCCACAGGTACCAGTATGATTACATCCTAGTCCATGTATGTGTATTACACATGCACTCAAGTAATTAGTCCATAGATACCAGTATGATTACATCGTTCTCCATGTAGGTGTATTACACATGCACTCAAGTCATTACTCCACAGATACCAGTATGATTCACATCATAGTCCATGTGGTGTATTAAACACACACTCAAGTCATTACTCTACAGGTAGCAGTATAATTACATCATAGGCCATATGGAGTATTACACATGCACTCATGTCATTACTCCACAGGTGCCAGTATGGTGAAATCATAGTCCATATGGTGTGCTACACATGCACTCTAGTCATTACTTCAGAGTTATCAGTATGGTTCGGTCATAGACCATGTGATGTGTTACACATGCACTGAAGTCATTACTCCACAGGTACCAGTATGGATCCATCACAGTCCATGTGGTGTATTGCAATGCACTCAAGTCATTACTCCAGGTACCAGTATGATTACATCATAGCCCCTGTGGTGTATTACATGTGCACTCAAGTCATTACTCCTCAGGTACCCATATAATTCCATTATACTCCATGTGGTATATTACACATGCACTCAGGTCATTACTCCACAGGTACAAGTATGATTCCATCATAGTCCATGTGGTCTGTTACACATGCACTCAGGTCTTTACTCCACAGGTACCATCATGATTACTTCGTAGTCCATGTGGTGTATTACACATGCACTCAGGTCATTACTCCACAGGTACCAGCATGATTACATCGTAGTCCATGTGGTGTATTACACATGCGCTCAAGTCATTACTCCACAGGTACTAATATGATTACATCATAGTCCATGTGATGTATTACACATGCACTTAGGATATTACTCCACAGATACCAGTATGATTCCATCATAGTCCATGTGGTGTGCTACACATGCACTCAAATCATTACTCCACAGGTACCAGTATGATCCATCATAGTCCATGTGGTGTATTACACATGCACTCATATCATTACTTCACAGGTACCAGTATGATTCCATTATAGTCCATGAGGTGTACTACACATACACTCAGGTCATTACTCCACAGGTACCAGTATGATTCCATCATAGTCCATGTAGGTGTATTACACATGCACTCAAGTAAGTACACCACAGGTACCAGTATTATTCCATCATATTGTATGTGGTGTATTATACATGCACTGTTGTCATTACTCCACAGGTACCAGTATGATTTCATCATAGCCCATGTAGTGTATTACACATGCACTCAAGTCATTACTCCACAGGTACCAGTATGATTACATCATAGTCCATGTAGGTGTATTACACATGCACACAAGTCATTTCTCCACAGGTACCAGTATGATTCCATCATACTCCATGTGGTGTATTACACTTGCACTCAAGTCAGTGCACCACAGGTACCAGTATGATTATATTATAGTCCATGTGGCGCATTACACATACACTCAGGTCATTACTCCACGGGTAATAGCATGATTCCATCATAGTCCATGTGGTGTACTACACATGCACTCAAGTCATTCCTCCACAAGTATCAATATGATTCCATCATACTTCATGTGGTGTATTACATATGCACTCAGGTCATTACTCCACAGGTACCAGTATGATTCCATCATAGTCCATGTGGTGTATTACACATGCTCTCATGTCATTATTCCACAGGTACCAGAATGATTACATCATACTCCATGTAGGTGTATTACAAATGCACTCAAGTAATTACTCCACAGATACCAGTATGATTATATCATAGTCCATGTGGTGTATTACACATACACTCAGGTCATTACTCCACAGGGGCCAGTATGATTACATCATAGTCTATGTGGTGTATTACACTTGCACTTAGGTCATTACTCCACAGGTACCAGTATGATTCCATCATAGTCCATGTGGTGTGTTACCGATGCATTCACCTCATTACTCTACAGGTACCAATATGATTACTTCTTAGTCTATGTGGAGTGTTACACATGCACTCAAATAATTACTCCACAGGTACCAGTATGATTATATCATAGTCCATGTGGTGTATTACACATGCACTCAGGCCATTATCTCACAGAGTATAATATTATTCCTTCATAATCCATGTGGTGTATTACACATGCATTCATGTCATTATCCCACAGGTACCAGTATGATTCCATCATAGTCCATTTGATGTGGTACACATACACTCAGGTCATTACTCCACAGATACCAGTATGATTCCATCATAGTCCATGTAGGTGTATTAGACATGCACTCTAGTCAGTACACCATAGGTACCAGTATGATTCCATCATAGTGTATGTGGCGTATTACACATACACTCAGATCATTACTCCACAGGTACCAGTATGATTCCATCATAGTCCATGTGTCATATTACTCATACACTCAGATCATTACTCCACAGGTCCCAGTATGATTCCATCAAAGTCCATGTGGTGTATTACACATGCACTCAAATTTGGGTTTGTGAAGGGCCGATCTTGTCTCCTGAACCTGAATGACTTCTTTGAATCAGTCTCCAGAGCTGTGGAAGAGGGTAAGGCAGTCCACACAGCCTATCTGGACCTCACCAAGGCCTTCACCTCCATCCCCCACTCTGGAATCATAGATAAACGTACAAAGCTGGGCATAAATCCCTATTTCACTTGATGGGTTGCCAACTGGCTTACTGACAGAACACAGACTGTAAAAGTAGACGACTCCAAATCTAGCTCCAGACCAGTGACAAGTGAAGTACCTCAGGGTTCAGTCTTGGGACCACTCTTGTTAGGCATGTACTTCTCTGAAGTACAGGCCAACACCAAGGGACTCTGGCTAACAAAGTTTGCAGATAACTGCAATCTGGGAGCCAGTATTGAATCCCCGAATGATGTGGATATTCTACAAAAGGGCCTTACAGAAACAGATGCCTGGTGCCAGAGTCATGGGCTCAAGCTTAATGCCAAGAAATGTATAGCTATCCCCTTTGGAAAAAAAACATGTACCCATGAATTACCACATAGGTGGCAGTACACTAAACATCAAAAGTGTGATGAGAGACTTAGGGATACAGGTGGACAGTGGTCACACCCTCAGTAACCACATCGCCACAACAGTCAGGAAATCCTTCTATATGGCACACCTCATCACCAAGGGCTTTTCTTCCAGAAAAAAAGAGGTCATTGTCCCACTGTACTCATCCCTCATTAGACTCATTATAGAGCATAATGCCCCATTTGGTATGTACCTCACGAGACATCTGCAACAGCTGGAAAGGTCACAGAAATACCTCACTAAAAGAATCATAGGTCCTAAAGCAGATGCCATATGCTGACCGTCTAAAAAAACTCCAGCTATACCCAAGGATCCATCCTTGGACCCCTACTTTTCTCTGTTTTCACAAATAATCTAGCCTCTGCCACCACACATGGCACACTCATACAATACGCAGATGACTCAACCATCATCTGCTCAGCCCAGTCCCTACCCAAACTGCAAAAAGTCACACAGGAAGCCTTTTCCTCTGTTGAAACTTGGTTATCCAATGCCCAATTAATACTCAACCCAAGCAAAACTAAACTACTCATCTTCCAACCCACCAAACATACTCAAAACAACTCTCACTTTAACATCACAGCAAAAGACAACACCACTATATACCCAACTGAACACACCAAATTGCTAGGAGTGGAAATAGACAATAAACTAAAATTTGACATTCACATATCCATGACCATAAAAAAAGTCCACACAAAACTAGGAGCGTTATACAGAAATAAGCATCTTCTCACCAAAGCAGAACAGATTTCAATAGCAAATCCCCACCTTATCTCCACCCTACTTTATGCATCTCCAATATATACCAACCTAAGGCAATGCGATCTAAACAAGCTAGAGACCTGCTACAACAAAATTGCCAAACTCGCCACAGGGGCATCCTACCAGTCACCACTGTCTCTCACTTGCTGAACTGGGCTGGCTTGAACTCCCTCACCTCCTTCAATGGTATCAGCTCTCACTCACCCACAAACTAGTAAACCATCCACTAAATGTCCCATCCCTCCAGAATCTACTCCAACCCTATCGCACCACCAGACCACTAAGATCTAGCAACAAAAATCACTTGCAAATCACTAAAGCCAATAACTCTGCTGGTGAAACACTATTCTCTTGCACCATAGCCAAATTATGGAACTCCCTCCCACCCACAATTACCTCCATACCATCATGCACCCACTTCAAAACTTTACTAAAAGCGCACCTAAAAACATGCTGGCTATGCTCTTGCAACTCCCACTCTAATATCACCCACCCCATCCAACCACTACCTTTCTTTCCACTCCACTATCTACCTTGATTATAGCAGGCTCAGAAGCTCATAAGCCTAGTACTTATACAGCAGGAACTTCTTATTTTAACATTTGTTAATGTCTGTTATGTACTTCACAGATAAAGATTCTAGTTGTCTACTGATGTACTATGTTCTTCATTGGTAAATATGTTGTAAGTAATTGCTATGTAAATTGTTAATTGCTATGCAATCCAATGTAACTACTGTCTGTTTATTTTAACTGTGGAGCTTTTCTCCCCGGGCCTCCGCTGAAAATGGACCTACGTCCAGTCGGACACTCCCGGTCAACAAATATAAATAAATAAATACATAAATAAATAAATATACTCTGCAGCATATCGTCTACTCCTCAGAGGCGATCTCTGCTTAACATACAAGGCCATGTCAAACCCTGAGCTGTTGGACATGCTCCACTTAAAGAAATCTCAATACCTCAGGACCACAAGCTCCAAGGATCTAAACCTTGTCATCACAATGAACAAAACATGCTGGAGGGATAGGTTCCTGATCCAGAGACTCCCCACACTCTGGAATAGACTACCCATACATGTCAAGCAGAACGCCTCCTTGGCCCTCCTCAAAATGAACATTGATGATTGGATGGGAGATAGAAAATTCACCCCAGTGATCATGTCAGTCGCCCTGCTAGACAGGGGTCCAGAGCAGTAAATATTGTGGGAAGAAATATCAAGGGAATTGTTATGGCTAGGCTTGTATAGGCCATAGGGCCCATAGCCTAGTACCAACCTATGAACTTATGAACCTACGTATTCCACAGGTACCAGTATTATTCTATCACAGTCCATGTGGTGTATTACACATGCACTCAAGTCATTACATCAGATGTACCAGTATCATTCCATCATAGTCCATGTGGTGTATTACACATGCACTCAAGTCATTACTCCACAGGTACCAGTATGATTCCATCATAGTTCATGCAGGCGTATTAAACATGCACTCAAGTATTCCACAGGTACCAGTATGATTATATTATAGTCCATGTGGTGTATTACACATGCAGTCATGTCATTACTCCACAGGAACCAGAATGATTATATCATAGTCCATGTGGTGTATTACACATGCACTCAGATCAGTACTCCACAGGTAACAGTATGATTACATCATAGTCCATGTAGGTGTATTACACATGCACTCAAGTCATTACTCCACAGGTACCAGTATGATTCCATCATACTCCATGTGGAGTATTACACATGCAGTCATGTCAATACTCCACGGGTACCAGTATGATTACATCATAGTCCATATGGTGTGCTACACATGCACTCAAGTCATTACTTCAGCGCTACTGGTATGGTTCTGTCATAGTCCATGTGGTGTGTTACACATGCACACAAGTCATTACTCCACAGGTACCAGTATGATTCCATCATAGTCCATGTGGTGTGTTACAATGCACTGACATCATTACTCCACAGGTACCAGTATAATTACATCATAGTCCCTGTGGTGTATTACACTGCACTCACATCATTACTCCTCAGGTACCCATATGATTCCGTCATAGTCCATTTGGTGTATTACACATGCACTCATAGGCTCATAGGCAGGTACTAGGCTATCAGCCCAAGGGCCTATGTAAGCCTAGCCAACAAGGTTCCCTGGCTTACGCCTCTGAATAAAGTTATTTTCCTGTGCCACTGTCGAGCAGAGACACAGAAGTGATCCCCGGGGTGTATTTCCTATTTCCCATCCACTCATCAAGATTTTTCTTGAAGAGTGCTAATGAAGAACTTTGCTTGACATAGATGGGTAGCCTCATCCAAAGTATGGGAGGTCTCTGGGACAGGAATCTATCCCTCCAGCATGTCCTGTTTATTGTGATAACAAGGTTTAGGTCCCTAGAGCGTGTAGCTCAGAGGGATTGGGATTTCTTTAGGTGTAGCACATCCAACAGCTTTGGGTTTGACATAGCTTTATATGTTAGGCAGAGATGACCTCGGAATAGGTGATATGCTACAGAGTAAAGCTGGAGTTTTTTGAGATGGTCAGTGTACGGCATTTGTTTGAGGCCAGTAATCCTCTTTGTGAGGTACTTCTGTGGCCTTTCCATCTGCTGCAGATGTGTTGTGAGGTACATTCCAAAAGGGGCATTGCACTCTATAATGGGTCTTATGAGCATCAAGTAGAGTGGAACAATGAGCTCTTTTTTCCTGGATTAGAACCCTTTTATGATGACGTGTGCCATGTAGTAGGACTTCCTGACTACTGTGGTGATGTGACTATCAAAGGAGAGGCTACTGTCCACCTTGGTCCCAAGGTCTCTTATCACACATTCAGTGTTAAGTAGATTGCTGCCTATGTGGTAGTTCATGTGTACAGAGATTTTACCAAAGGAGATGACACTGCACTTTTTCGCATTGAGCTTGAGGCCATGGCTCTGACACCAGGCATCTGTCTCAGCGAGGCCCTTCTGTATGATGTCCACATCATTTAGGGACTTGACTATGGCTCCTAGTTTGCAGTCATCTGCAAACTTCAATAGCCAGAGGCCTTTTGTGTTAGCCTGTGCTTCAGAGAAGTAGATAACAAATGGGAGAGGTCCCAGGACTGATCCCTGTGGTACTCCACTTGTCACTGGTTTGAGGTCAGATTTGGAGTCTGCAACTTTTACAGTGTGGGTTCCATCAGTGAGCCAGTGGAAACCCATCTTGTGATGTAGGGATTTATATCTAGTTTAGTCAGTTTAGTTATAATTCCTGAATGGGGGATGGTGTCGAAAGCCTTGATGAGGTCAAGATAGACTGTGTGAATCATGTTACCTTCATCAATGGCTTTGGTGACTGCCTCAAAAAAGTCTATCAGGATCAGGAGGCATGATCTGCCTTTCACAAACCCGAATTGGGGGGGATCCAGAGTTTGGAGGTTACTAATGTCTTTGTTTATGAGTTCCATGATGATACGTTCCATGGCCTTGCAGACCAGGCTCATCAGGCTAATAGGGCGATAGTTTCTGGGATAAGTGGTGGCTGATGCAGGGCTATTATTGAACATGGTGCTTAGGTGGGTAGCCAGTTCATTCTGAAGTCCGTATAAAATGCAGCCTGGAATTTTGTCCGGTCTCATGGATGCTGTGTTTTTGGCTTTAGAGAGTGCAGCTTTTACCGGCGTAGTTGTGATTACAGGGATTCTGCGTTCTTCCTGTATAGATACGGGCCCTTTAGGGGGTGAGGGGGGGGGGTAAAATTAGCATTGAACCTATCTGCCAGGATGTTGGCAATATCAGTTGGTTCAGTAATTTTCGTGCCGTTGTGCTGTAACTCAGAGCAGATCTGGGTGTTGCCATCGAGATTCTTGACATAGCTATAAAATGCTTTGTGGTTGTCCTTAGAATTAGTGATGATTTTATTTTCGTAGCTAGCTTTGGAGGATCTTATAAGGGATCTCAGCTTCTTACTGAGGCTGACCAGTGAGCTCCTCTACTCATGGGATTTTACTCTCTTTTGCAACAGTTTCTTCCTTCTGTTGTACAGTTTTTTTCAGCAGGGGACCACTAGATTGGCTTCCTTTTTTTGGAGGATAACATCTTGGTTCTGTTTGGGATGCTTATAGAGTGCATTTGTGTAGAATTCAGCAGTTGTAACTGTATTGTCCATCTGCATGGGTGTCATGAAGTTCACCACTTTTGAACTCATTACTGCCGAGTGCTCCTCCAGGCATCTTCTGCAGTTAACTCCTACTGCTCCTCCAGGCATCAAATATTGACTGTTCATATTTGCATTAGTGATTCCAAAACCATGTTACATACAAGGTACCAGGATATTTTCTCTTGAAGCATATGTGATGGCAAAAAAATCTGTATTGATATTTGACCTCTCTCAATGAGGCATTTTCTAGAACTGTAAGGTGATAACTTAATTTTTTAAAGGCCTAAGCCATGCCCACTGGGAGTTAAAGGCACACACTCAAAAGAGCTATACTGGAGGGAATGAGTTAAGAAGCATGAAGTTGGCTTTGGAGAGGTTTTTTACTCTGGTTTCCTTAATGCTGCATGGGGGCTGGGTGTGGATATCAAGGGTGATTAGCTTATGGTCGGATTGGACCAACGATGAGTTGATTTCAGGTCATTACTCGACAGGTACCAGTATGATTCCTTCATAGTCCATGTGGAGTGTTACACATGCACTCAAGTCATTACTCCACAGGTACCAGTATGATTCCATCATAGTCCTCGTGGTGTATTACACAAGCACTCATGTCATTACTCCACAGGAACCAGTATGATTATATCATAACCCATGTGGTGTATTACACATGCACTTATGTCATAACTCCACAGGTACCAATATGATTCCATCACAGTCCATGTGGTGTGTTACACAGGCACTCTGGTCATTACTACACAGGTACAAGCATAATTCCATCACAGTCCATTTAGGTGTATTACACATGCACTCAGATCATTAGTCCACAGGTATCAGTATGATTACATCATAGTCCATGTGGTGCAATAGACATGCACTCAAGTCAGTACACCACAGGTTTCAGTATGACTGTATCATAGCCCGTGTGGTGTATTACAAATGCATAGTCCATGTGGTGTTACACATGCACTCATGTCATTACTCCATGGGTATCAGTATGATTCCATCATAGTCCATGTGGTGTATTACACATGCACTCAAGTCATTACTTCACAGGTACCAGTATGATTCCATCATAGTCCATGTGGTGTATTACACATGCACTCACGTCATTACTCCACAGGTACCAGTATGATTCCATCATAGTCCATGTCATGCATTACACATGCACTCATGTCATTACTTCACAGGAACCAGAATGATTATATCAAAGTCCATGTGGTGTATTACAAATGCACTCAACTCATTACTCCACAGGGTACAAAATTATTCCATCATAGTCATGTGGTGTATTACACATGCACTTGTGTCATTACTCCACAGGAACCAGTATAATTATATCATAATCCATGTGGTGTATTACACATGCACTCATGTCTTAACTCCACTGATACCGGTAT
This sequence comes from Protopterus annectens, assembly GCF_019279795.1. NCBI lineage: Eukaryota > Metazoa > Chordata > Ceratodontiformes > Protopteridae > Protopterus > Protopterus annectens. The sequence continues at coordinate 406,292,134 of NC_056746.1, forward strand.
GATTATATCATAGTCCATGTAGTGTATTACACATGCACTCAGGTCATTACTCCCCAGGTACCAGTATGATTACATCATAGTCCATATTGTGTGTTACACATGCACTGAAGTCATTACTCTACAGGTACCAGTATGATTACATCATAGTCCATATAGGTGTATAACAAATGCACTCAAGTCATTACTCCACAGGCACCAGTATGGTTATATCATAGTCCATGTGGTGTATTACACATGCACTCATGTCATTACTCCATGGGTATCAGTATGATTCCATCATAGTCCATGTGGTGTATTACACATGCACTCAAGTCATTACTTCACAGGTACCAGTATGATTCCATCATAGTCCATGTGGTGTATTACACAAGCACTCATGTCATTACTCCACGGGTATCAGTATGATTCCATCATAGTCCATGTGCTGTATTACACATGCACTTAAGTCATTACTCCACAGGTACCAATATGATTGCATCATAGTCCATGTGGTGAATTACACATGCACACAGGTCATTACTCCACAGGTCCAAGTATGATTCCATCATAGTCCATGTTGTGTATTACACATGCACTCAAGTCATTACTCCACAGGTACCAGTATGATTCATCACAGTTCATGTGGTGTATTACAAATACACTCAAGTATTCCACAGCTACCAGTAGGTTTGTCACAGTCCATGTGGTGTATTACACATTTACTCATGTCATTACTCCACAGGTACCAGTATGATTACATCATAGTCCCTATGGTGTATTACATGTGCATTCATGTCATTACCTCACAGGTACCAGTTTGATTCCATCATAGTCCATGTGGTCTGTTACAAATGCACTCAAGTCATTACTTCACATGTATCAGTATGATTACATCATAGCCCATGTGGTATATTACACATACACTAAGGTCATTACTCGACAGGTACCCGCATGATTCCATCATAGTGTATGTGGAGTATTACACATGCACTCAGGTCTTTACTCCACAGGTACAGGTATGATTACATCATAGTCCATGTGGTGTATTACAATGCACTCAAGTCGATACACCACAGGTACCAGTATGATTATATCATAATCCATGTGGTGTAT